>NC_071407.1:21865088-22165088 GCF_017976375.1 Cuculus canorus | reverse complement strand
CTGACACATTAAAAAGGTACCATTTTCACTTTCCAGGCAAGGAAAGTTACTTCTGGACTAGGAAATCACTGCTTCAAACCCAGACCCACATCCCTCAGACATGTTTTTAATGGAACTTGTACCATAACCCCATTTATGCACAGCACTTCACAGGATACAGGTTATCATGCTGTTTAAAAACCATTTGTCATCTTCAGCACATTAAACAAACAGGATCACAAAATGTGTTCAAGCCCTTGTGGTGGAATCAGATGAGCATTTTAAAATACTCTGATGTCTTAATCACTGCTTTAGGCAATTTAACTATGTTCTCTTCCTGAAAGAACAGAGGAAACATCAGGGTATCAGAATGTCCTCATTTCTTATTTATATTAATGGGAGCAATTAAAATCTGTTTTGAAATCAAAGCAAGGAGACAGAAGACAATAGCAATGTTTCTCCCTTACTTTATACCTTAACATTGCAAACGTTGCGGAAACCCTCCAAATCTTTCTGTTTAACTCGCATTGTTCCAGCTCATCTTTGCCAAGTCATACTAACAGAGAGATGAGTCTGGGGCCAAAACGGGGAGCTGATCCGACTAAACAGAAATAACCATCACACCAAACCAGTCCAGGCTCCTCACGACTGTTCTGGCGCTGCAGAAAACACACACTTGTGGGTATGATCTGCCAGCAGGGGGACAATGTAAGGATTTGAAGTGGGTACAATTGATTGCAACAACAGTAAGTTGAGGTTAATAAAATGTGATAAGCTGAAAAGCACAGCTCCTCAGGCTGCTTCCCTGCAAAACACAAGGCTGCCCGGGTTAGCCCAAGCTGATGTTGACAGAAAAACTGACTCACGGTCCTGACAATTGGGTGTGGGCAAGGTTAGCCACTTTGACAATTTACTTACAATTGAATTCCTTCTTGTACATCACACAGGCAGTGACATTTGCTAGCTGGGCTGTCAAGAAGGAGCGTAGGGTTCAAAGATATCATGCAGTGTTTTCCTAAACCGGCATGTGATTAACAAAGCCCATGCTCATATGAAAAAAGGAGCCTGCGAGCTTCCACTCTGAAGCGATGCACTCACAATGAACTGCAAACCCACTCAAATGGGACTGTGATGCATTAAAACAAATAACAATAAGAGAAATAAGGGAGTGATAATGGGGCAGAGAATAAGAAAATGGACAAAAAATTCTGTAGTGTAGCCAAATTAGTTCCTTAATCTCAGGTTTTTGGTCATGCAATTGAAATCAGAGGTTACACTGATCTATCCGAAGGGGATTTCTTTAATATCCCAGTGCAGCAGGACATTAACATCTGTGTTAAACTATTGTTTGGCCAGGAAACTGGACACTGGTATGTTCTCACATCTGTGAAATAAAAACTATCCCCATTAAGTAGGGTTTCCTTATGAGGGAGACTCAGAGGATCCATCTTAATTTTCTGTGTGAGGCACCCATGCACAGCACATGTGGTTCCAGAGATCTGGCCCTTCCTCAGGACAGGATAAACGACTGCACATTTGTTAAAAAGCGCCTCATCCTTGGATTTTCCCTTTAGAGCCTCATCTCTCAGCCTGGTCTGCTGCCCAGCGACATGAGTAATGGTAGCAAGCACACAACCATAGATTTTCCTGCAGTTGACCTCTAATCTCAGGTTGTCAGAACGCGCCAAAGAACAACAGCGATCTTAATTCTCTTCTCTCCTCCCAACCGAACCTCAGAACAACCCTAGAAGAGCTTCCGTCAGTGAGGGCTATGCCTGCAGCCTAAGAACCAGCCTCTCGCAGAATTACAGCCTTTTAAGGCCCTTCCAGTAAAAGAGATAACAAAGCTCAAAACACGTGTTTGGAGACTATGGTTTGGTGTTTGCAGAGCAGTGAGAAATGTGAGGCTGGCCCCAAATGCTGAGGCTAGTTCAAAGCAAATTAACCAGATAAAAGCGATGAGAACCTTTTAGGATCCATTCACGATAGCGGTGCGGAAAGGAAACAAGCAGAGCCCATCTGTGCAGCCCCAGGGCACCTCACGCTGCGCTCCGGCTCTAATAAAGCAGTCAGGGGAAAATGCGAGTGGCTGGAACATGTGGAGACTGCGCGGGCTATCCAGCCAGCCAGGGCGTTCCCGGATGCAGGTGATCATCAGTATGATAATCACTATATTTACAGGCTTTCCATTTTACATCTGACACTGGGAATCATGAAGAAGGAGGGATTAAGGATATAAACAACCTGCACAGCAGCTTTTCTGCTCCCCAGAGAATGCAGCATTTCCATCCATGCGTGACATGCGACAACAGCAGAGCAAAGCAGCCACAGAGCAGAATTTTCTGAGGAGGCTTCATTTCACATCAGAAGCTCTTCAGTTCTGATAAACTTTAGACATTACTCATTCATTACTCCAGCTCAGCATTTTCAGAGCGATTTTCCATTACTGCCTACCACGAAACATCTCATTCCATAAACCCCTCTCCCTCACCTTTTCACTCTTTCATACTAAACACATTAAAACCTCACGCTCCTTTTCCTATATAATCTTTTTACTAACTGTGACAGCGAATTTATTGCTGTACCACCTAAAGCAGAAACGGGATTTGTTATTAGTTACGAAACACTATTTGTCTCAGTTTAGGGAAGGAAAAAAACCTCCTAAGCACAGTAAGAGTGAAATAAATCCGGTGTACAGCTTAATGGGAGCAACATGGTGTCACCGAAGTTAACCCACACCCTCGCCTTGCACAATGGTGAGCAGTTCACACAGGAAAGCGAGATAAATTAAAGAGATAACAATAAAAAAGACAACATCCGTCAGTACTGCCCTTGCTGCTGTGTTAGAACTTGCTGGCTAGTTGAAAACCATTCCCATTCTTGCACGTACTTCCTTGCCCTTGGAGTCCCAGCACTCAGTAAATGGAGCTGCCTGTAAGCTACACCGGGGCTAATTGCAACAAGACTTGTTAAAATTCTGAGCCCTTTTATTACCAGCAACACAAAGTATTTGTTTATAAGTAAACAGAAACAAACTTTCCAAACACAGAACCCATTAGCATCAGCATTCCTGGGAGCATTTGTTAGGCCCCTGCCTTAGAAGCACTTTATGAAGTTGAGATGGCTCAACATCAATATCTGACCATTCAATTTGTCAGAACACAGAGAAGGCACACTGTATACTAAATATTATCAAAACACTCCGATTTTTTTTATTGGTACCAAGGTTTTACGATGACTCGATCAAATTATAGCTAAAACAATAACAACATGCATGCTGGGGTAAAAATAATTCATGTAGACAGAACATAAAGCCCATGCAGTTGCATTGAATAGCCTTCAGAACCATGTATTGCCAAAATTTGTCTGATTTAGACAGGCATTAATTTAAGGTCAACTATTAACACAGTTCACTGTGTAAAAGTAATACAAGCTCATATGCCTTTATTAACAAATGACCATTTATAAAGGCATCCAGGACTCAGGAGAACATGATTTTAACCTTTTTCTATTTCTTTTCTTTGCCCCTGAAGACAATTAACTGTCTCTGACTGTGTAGGTCTCTCTCTTCACATATTATAAGCATCAAATTAGTGAACTACACTTCCTCATACCACCTCCTCTACAGAAACGCATCTGTCTTTTATCTTAGGAATAGATATGCCATGATCAGGGAAGAGGGAGGGAAGAAAGACCCCATCCTTCATCATGACTGAATGAGGAGAATAAAATAAAAATGAAAACAAATACCTTAAAATTAATCTAACAACTACAAAAGTTTTACACATATCTAAAAAAATAAAAGGTGTGTGGGCTTTTTTGAAGTTGCTGATGCTGCTCACTAGGTGCTCTCAGTGTTAACTCTGGCTGAAGGATGATAAACAGAAATAAAAGACTGTATCCTTTTCAACAAGGCCTTCCACGACTGCAGCCACTCACACCAGCCTGAAATCCCCCACAAGACATTCTCATCCAGCAATTTCTGATGAAGGGAATAATCAGATTGTGCTGAAGCGCCGGGATACAGCAGGACTTGTCTCCAGTCCAGATGACAGGTTAACTAACACATTTTCAGCGGTGACACTGAGTTGGTTTGTACGCTGTATTCGGGGTGATGTCGTGCACAGCCATTTGGAGTTATAACCATAGTTACGCTACTGGGAACCCTGCAAAGAGCAATCAGCGCAAAGCTCTCATGTGCTGGGCTGGCACTCCTTGTTAACTCCTGCAGGAAAACAAAAATGCTCCTTTTGACCTCTGGCAATAACCCTCGCTTTTAACTGATCTTAATATTACACATTTTACCCTTCAGATTAAGTTTGAACCCAGCTGACCTAAAGGTTCTTTCTGGAGTTTGTGGGGCTATTTAGTACTTATTTAATGATGCGTTTATCTGCGTTCAAGATATGAATTGTCAAGACACGTGTTTTTTTTCCCTTGTATTTTCACTTTCAGCTTCTGCAGCTGCTTTACAGAAGGAAAAACCCAATTCTGTCTGTACGAGGGCTTTCTCTCAAAACATGGTCACAGCACGGAAAAACAACATTTCAGCCTGACCATAGCTGGGTCACTGTGCTCCTGACTGAAAACAGGAGTTCTAATTCCAGAGGGAACTAAGGCATTATTTTTGATCTTGGACAAGTTGCTAACTTCTTGCATCAATGTTTTTAAATGGATGAAAGTTAGGATTTCCCTACTTCTGACCAGTAAGCATATGAGGATAAGCGGGGTTTGGATGTTTGTCCCTCTTCTAAGAGAAACCAACCCGAACCTGAGATGCAGGCTAAAGCAGAACAGAGACTGAGAGGAAAGTCGAAGAATGAAATTGGAGGGATCACGAATTCCAACATATCTTATAGAGGTATTACAAACCATAGAATGGTTGAGGTTGGAAAGGGCCTCTGCAGATCATCTCATCCAACCCCACTCCTCAGACAGGATCAGCTTCAACAGGCTGCCCAGGACCACTGAGTTTTGAAAACCTCCAGGAATGGAGACTACACAGCCTCTCTGGGAAACCTGTCCCAGTGTTTGACCACACTCACAGGAAAGTTTTTTTCTTATGCTTAAGTGGAAATTTCCCGTAGTTCAATTTGTGTCTGTTGTCTCTTGTCCTGTCACTGGACACCACTGTGTAGAGCCCGGCCCCACCTGATTTGCCACCTCTCATTAGGTATTTCTCTGCATTGATAAGATCACTCTAATCCTTTTCTTCTTGAGTCTCTTCGTCTATTTACTTTGTTAATATAGTTGCCATGAAGTATTATCTATGCTCTCTTTAAACCATAACTTGATACATTCACTAGCTATAAAATATTAAAGTGCAAGTATATTTTCCTTACAGTGTAATGACCGACAATGTTGTACAATTTGCTACGTACGGCTGTTCTTCAGTTCGCAAATCCGGACAGATCACTTTTAAAGCCAAGATGAAAAGTAAAATCTGGATGCGGTCCACACAGAAAAACAATGAAAGAGTTGGTCTGTATTTAAACAGAAGAAAACTTGGAGTTTCATCTGTGTTCTTTTCCCAAGAGCAAATCTCTGTAAGAGATTTAGACACTCTCACAGTGGCACCAGTTGTATATTCCAGGGGATCATAACAATGTATTAAAGTTTTCAAGAAATAATGTCCATGAATTCTGTGCCTAAGCACACAAACCCCTTACCACCTCTGACCCCAGCACGTGCACGTTCTCAGACTCAGAGAACAGTTTTTAATCCTCAGCTGTACCTCAGAACTGCTCCCACTTAAACCTCCATTTCTGTGTCTCTAAAACACTACGTTTATTTTAGGATTTGTCTCACAACTATTTTTTAATTACTGAGATAATAGACTGGCGTTGTTTTTTCATATACATTTATATATTTGTTAACCATTACAGCATCCTTAGTATACGTTAGCATATTGCAAATGAACCCGGAATGGCACTGGATACATTTCTTACCTTACTACCCAACAAAGGCAAGACTGCAAATTACTCTGAGGCTGCAATGAGTAGCCATAGTGATAATAGCAGTAACTCAGGTTGGACAGGTTATTTTTAGCAAAGTACCAGCTCAAGCCATTCACTACAGATTTCTCACACCTCCCAAGTGATTACAAGTGTAAATAATATTTTTTTCTCTGCCTGCAGCATTATATTTGTGTTTAAATATAACAGAAGTTATTTCAATCTACTTAGCTCACCTCACATTTTCCAACACAAAACATTCCTGTGATCTCTTCCAGGATGCTGTGCCTCTGCCATTTAAAGCAAAAGCTGTAGGGTCGAAACAGAGCTGTTCTCTTGTTCAGACTGCATCTCGACTGGGGTTCTTGAAAATCTACTTCTTTCCCTTATATTAGTAATCAATTTTTTGGCCAAACACTAGACAGCAAATGAATGGGAACATTCTAAACCAGTAGTGCTACACTATCAGAGCAGAAGCAGTGGCAGTAACAGCATGCCAGATGCTACTCTGAGAGCTTTATGAGAAGACAGCTCTTTAGCAACTGAGTGAAATGACAAAAGAAATGGGCTAGGACCTCTGACAAGTGGCAGAGTTGTACAATCTCCTTGGTCTGAGGTTTGCTGTTCCTAAAAGAGCTAGGAGGAATGTAGTGCTCATATAATACAGTAGAATCTAGTGATGTTATATTATATTCAGCACCAGCAACTATGTATGCATCTTACTAATTTCTCGTCTCTTGTCAGATTTCTTTATCACACATTCCCCTCTTCCAGTCCCATTAATCAACTGTATTGAATTACGCTTTGAAAAACCACACGTCATTTACAGCGCCATGTTTTGAAAACCGCTGTGCTCTAAAAGGCATTTGGATCTCAGGTTTAGTCCATGAGCAGAGTTTATGTGGAGCCTGGCTGGCTCACATGGTGAGCAGTGAACAGTTTGCATAGAATACTGTGCTAAAAGTGTCACTTCTTAAAAATAATATTGAAGCAGCTCTTTACAAACATGGCACTTGCCCAAAGCACATATGGAACATTAAATATAACCATAAAATTTTATGTTCCAGATTTGACCAAGGTCTCGAGCTCTAATTTATATTTTCTCCATTTTGCTGGAAGACTAGTGGCATTTGATAAAGCTCCTTCGTAAGGACTCTGTTCTCCTAACATTTACACATCGCACATCTGGACTTGGAAAAGGATTCTCAGTACAAGAGCCAACTAATGCAGACCTTGTTTACATTACGTGCAATTACTCTTGTGTCATGGATCTCCCTGGGATATCAGGATGTGCTGAAGGCACCCAAAGGATATGCACTGCAAACCGAAGTGCAAGAGCCTGGGTGCTTCTGTCCCTATCAGCCTGGCACACAGGATCACATCAGAAAATGAATGGTATGTGTATTTTCTGATAATATTGCAGTTAATCCTTATTAATTATTTGTATGCAATCAGAGCTGCCCTCCGTGCCTGAAGATGTCAGTTTGGATTGTTTTTCTCTCACAGCTCGCTTGCTGCAGCCAAGGGAACTGAGTGATGGCAGTTGCAACACTCCATTCAGTTACATAAACACATCTTCCCTGCCAGATTCCCCTGCAGTGTTCTGATTCCATGAAATCAGGCTCTAGTATTTAGTAATGTACTGTACCAGCAAGTTTCTTTTCATGTGACAGAAACTGAGGTCCTTTGCTCCTGGCAGCAAAGCAGCATGTGCTGAGCATCACACACATGGGATCCATCCCAGACCGGGCGGCTGCACCAGCCAGAGGACAGGGAAAGAAAAACAATACTTGAGAAGCAAAAGGACAAGAACTGGAGGTCAGATTTTAGCAGGAGAAAGACAGCCTTCACCCAGAAATCGAGGCAGATTTCTTCCGAAGTTTGGTGCAGTGCCAGCAAACCTGAGTGTACATTAAACCTTGAGCCACGTACAAGATGCATGTGCTTCCATGTTGAGTGCATTTGCCAGCGATGATAAAGCCAGACTATTCCTGTAGGTGTAAATGGAGTTCTACTTTATAATATCACAGCTGGAGCAAACACACTCAACTACAAAAGCAGTATGTGGTAAAAGCGGAGAGACAGACACTGTGACCTAATCCATCCCACAGCTGCAGAGAGGGGGCTTTCTAGGCAGCTTCCTGCCATCCCTGCCCATCATCGTGAAGCTGGGTGGTCCTACTCCACCAACACACTGGAGCATTCCCTTCCCACAGACAGGTGACTGTCGGAGCTATCTGGCATTTATGCAGGGACTCGTGTCTGTATGTCTGTCAGGGTTGGAGACAGCGTAAGTCTTTGGGCATGTTCACATCAGTGGAGAATCACAGGGATCCCAGAGCCACGCGAGCTAGCAACTCCTGCAGAGTCACACAGCCAAAGGTACCCCTGAAACAGCGCGTGCACCAGCAAACGGAACCCTCTGGTTCTGCAGGGTACACGGCCAGGGGCAGCACAGATATTTCTGGCTGAAGAGTACATCTATGCTCTTAAAGTATTATTCCCAAACTCTGCCCACTGCCTAAATAAACATAACATACTGAGGGCTGTTTTCTGAGAAAGAAATACAGGAAAACAGAGAGAATACAAATAAATACTGAAGTAGCTAGAATGACTTATTAATGTCTCCTAATTATAACACAACAAAAAAAGCTTTTTTGATCCTTTTACACAATTTGCAGTCAACATGTAAGCTGTGAAGGAAAATTCCCTTCTTTCAAATTTGAAAATTCATTCTCCTTTGGGGGCCTCTGATCAGATTCAAAGTCCAAACACTAGCATTACTAGATAAATCTAGAATTGGACCACTCTGGTCTCCACCTCCAGTTCAAGGGTTTAGGGAGCTTGGATCAAACTTCCTAGTTAAAGGCATTTCCTACCTCTTCCCTACAATTCACACAGATTATCTTACACCTAGCAGCACCACGTCCACTGCCCTACCCAGCAAAGCGAGATTCCTTCTGATGCTGCACAATGCGAGGAAGAGGATCTCAACCAGTACGGGAATGTGGATCGATTTTACTTTTGCATCTTCCCATGGAACTGCTGAGGGCTGGCTCTGGGTGTTGACATGTTTGTTAAATAATTCATGTGCCCTGCTCCTCTTTAGCTAAACACATTTTCAAAATAAGTTAAACAGGAACAAACCACTCCTGTTCCAGCACAAGACTGTCCACAAACAGACAAAACAGAGGTATAAGTTAAAGCTGTTGTGCTTAAAATAATGCGATACCTCAGTTGATATTCACTTTCCTGTGTAGATGACTCTTTATTAAAGGAAAATGACTGAAAACGTGGATTCAGGCTGCGGTCCCATGGACAGCTTTTCTTCAAGTGTCTGTCTTCACAATGGTTATCTCACCCTGTCTACATGTGAGGACACGTAACTCAGCTGTAAGGAGGAGAAGTGGTTAACAATGATTTGGGAAACCCAATACTTGGCTTCTCAGTTCTATTGGTGTCAGTGAGCTGCACCCTGAGGTACATGAGGTCACTACCTAAACTCCTCCTAAATTTGCCATTTCTAAAGTAGAAGCAGCGGTAAGGAAGAAACCCACCGCTACTTGTCATGCTATTTTCTGTATCATTAACAAGCTGTAAATAGCCAAAGAATGGCTTTGTTTATGAGTTCACACTTAAAATCAGAGACCACCACACATCATTTTCCTGGAATATTGCCTGTAGGTACCAATATTGCACAAAGGACCAAAGGTTAAGAACATACAAGTGGAGTCTCTGGTGACAGGAGCAAGTGAAGATTTTCTTTCAGCTTAATGGCAGAGAATTTACAATTCCAGGGATGCTGGCGACCTAAGATCCACCTGCACCAATTGCTTCTTACCACAAAATGTTCTGTAAATCAACATGCTACTGTTTGTTTAGAGAAGTGTGTGACACTCTCAACTTCTACTTTCAGTTCTTGTGCAGAAAATAATCACGGTTCAGGTGGCATATGGGTGTTCTGTATTTCAGAACTAGCAATGGCATGGTCATTGCTATGGTAACTATACTTTTGTAGAGAACACTGAAATAAATAGGTACATAAAACATGTATAAGTTGTCACTGTGTAAGATACTGCTGCCCTCGAGCTGCGATAATTTGCTTCCTTTAAAATCATTAAATCTGGCCATAAATACTTGGTACCCCACACTGTGCTATTATCTCAATAAGAAGACAAGTCTCCTCCCTCATGACAGAGTGCAAACACCCCAGCAGATTGATTTATCACGAAAGGAACTTTTTGGAGAAGTAATTGATTGAGTCTGGGGAGACTTCATTGTGGCCTTTCAGTATTTAACAGGGGGTTGTAAGAATGATGGGGGCTAAGTTTTTAGCAGGGCCTATTGCATCAGAATAAGGGTTAATGGTTTTAAATTAAAAGAAGGTGGATTTAGACTGGATATAAGGAAGAAATTTTTACCCTGAGGGTGGTAAAGCACTGACACAGGTTGTTCAGAGAGGCGTAGATGCCCCATCCCTGGAAACACTTGAGGTCAGGTTGGATGGGGCTCTGAGCAACCTGATAGAGTTGAAGATGTCCCTGCTCCTGACAGGGTGCTGGACTGGATGACATATAAAGGTCTCTTCCAACTCGAACCATTCTACGGTTATACAGTAAGAAAACCTCTGCCAAGCCCTGATGCAGTGAGGCAAGGTTGAGCCATTATGGTTTGAAGGGCTAAGGAAATGTCTCCATCTCTGGGCAATACTTAACCATTCTCAGGTAGAGCACTCCATCTGACTATCTCAAGTCTTCCCCTAATCCTTTGCCTCCTCCTCCCCTCAAATAATTCCCCAAATGGCTGAGATGTGGAATTAGAAAAGAACAGGCTGGACCCTGCCCTCCTTTAGCTAACAGCACTAATGTGAAGAAAGAGGTCTTGGTCTCCTTTCCTGCTCTACTCTTCTTCATAAAGAATGTGCCTCTTAAGGAGGTCTTCCCTTTGCCCCAGCTGAGCAATGTAACACAATTGTTAGGTCTTTCATACACAAACCTGTTTTGGAACAGCTATGTGCAAGCTCAACATCTATCTTAACAGAAGCTTCTCGCACAAAGCGATAACAAACTGACACTCATCGAAACCACAGTTGTCTTCCCATTTCAACAGTGACTGTAATGCTGCTGTGCCAATAACCAAAGGGACCGGTCTTCCCATGGCACAAATGAAGGAAGGCACTGGTAGGTCAAGTGGCTCCCATGAGATCACTTCCCTGGATTAGATTACATGCATGGCTTGGAAGTCTTACGCTCTTGAAAGAAAGAGGACAGTGTTTTGTGACAGCTGCACTATATCATCATGGCAAATGGATTAGGATGGCCATGGAGCCTGGAAGGCCAGCACAGTTATGTCTGATGAGGGGTGTACAGCTGAATAAGCCTTTCATAGAGCATACACCAGTGCATGCCCAGGGACTGGATGAACATCAACAGATATCTTTATTAAACTATAGATCCCGCTGCTGCGAGGGTTAAGAAAAAAAGTGGTAATTATATTGTATATATGAGGAGAAAGTGTCCACCTTAACGTATCACTGATGTACCGGTCATGTCTCCAACGCCAATAGTGAGTTCCGTTTTTCACTTAAAGCAGAAATTTGACCTCTGTTTACTGTGAGAAATAATATATCAGGAGCTTGCACGTGCTGAGTGCACTGCAAGCATACAAGAACTTTATGATAAACCCACTGGCAGCAACGTCCTTTACCACAGACACCAACACTAGCTGTATCCCAAGGGACTGAACAAACACCTTGTAAGCAATTATCATTTGAAACTCCACATTCAGCGTACATAAGATGGAAATTTAAGCAAACTATTGATGATTGTTCTATCTAGTTATACATCTATAGTTCTATCTAGTTATAGGGGCCAGAGCAGTGCAGGTACCTCTAATGCGAGATTACTAAAACGCTAATTACCTGTCAGTCTTCGCCTAATTATTCAGCGGTGGGGAAGAAGCTCAAAGACAGTGTTTTGCTTTCTTACTTTTAGATTTGACTGTCTCAAATTATATCCCTGATTAGAAATCATTTGGCCACACCTCCTCAGGACTTGTCTTTAAAGTAGTCTCCATGCGTCAGCCCTGCTGCCTCACAGGGAACCCAAGACAGAAGCTGCAAGTCTGAAAACAGGGAGAACAGGGACTAAGACCTCCCTCTTCCTCTAGCAGTAAATTCCTAGACCAACTCCCGCTGTAATGTGCAGTATCGCATTAATATAATCCTCGAAATCACCACTGTAAGGGGTTGATTCACCAGTAATGCTCTCATTTCGTTATGCTGCTCTGCTAATAGAGGTGGTACACATGTATAAGTTAATGGTTTGGCACACTGTGGCTGCTTTGCTTATGCTCTGGGATGTTTGTGAACCTGTTCTTAAGAGTCAATATTAAGATAAAATTATTTAAGGCTGATATTGCTTCAAAGAGACGGAACTTCTGCAAGGCTCTGTAATGCTTAGGTTTCTTGTTTGGAGTCCATATATGATGTTCTAGAAAAGCAATGACACTAATAAAAATCATCATCATCACCATCATTGTCAGTCAGGACTAAACTTTACATTGGGTCAATATAGAGTTAAAATCAGGTCATGAACCAATAACTTCAATATTAAGAACTGCAAGTACACTGTAAGAATCCTGAAATCCATATGCATGGATGTAAATCCAGGGTTAAGTTTACATTGAAAAAAATCCAGTCACGTTAAGATAAAAGGCAAGCAAGCTACTCCTACATTAACTCCTACCTGTCATGGTACTCACGAACACATACATGGAAGAAGCCCAAACTCCTGAATGTGTAACTCCCAGTTAATCCAGTACCACAAACACAGAGGTTTTAAGCCATAATAATGGTTATCGGGCAGCTTGTCTCCAGGGCACCCAATCCTTGCTATTCTCAACAGCAGGACTGAGGCGACGCCTCCCTGAGACACAGCTTTTCATGGCTCTTCTGTGCTGACAGAGGACCAAGCCAACAAAGAGCAACAAAGGTCTCACAAACCTTGCAGCCTACAGTCCCAGCTGCCAGGTGAAGGACTAATGTGACTACACAGGGAAGCCCACTCTCCTTTCCCTTTACTCTCCTGTGTGAGGCTTAGGCATAACACAATTAATAATGAGCGTGCATTCTCAGCCCACAATCTTTAACTTTGCTAGGATTCAACAGTTGTTTTAAAACATGGAGCCTCCACTAGAAGTTGAAGGAAGGACTCATGCAGAAAGCTGAAGAGATTGACAGCAATTTTTTTGACTTATATAGCAAAGACTAATTTGTATTTTACGCTGTTTCAGCAGTCTTTGACTGTTTTCTCCAAACTCACTGGCTCAGTGGCACCATATGGAGCATGTTGAACTTAAGATACCAAGAATGCGTCCAAGATATATCTCACTCCAGTGTGTTAAAACATTCCACCCTGCAGCTGTCATTATAGGAATATAATTCATACCCTAAAGTTTAAAGAAAAACAGTGCAGCTTACTATGCTTACAAAAATACAAGACTTTTTTGGTTCCAAGTAACAGTCAAGTAAATGGAGAACAGTTAATCTTAAATACTGCTTTCTTAAATATTTAACATTTTAACTGATCATGAACTGCTTTAATTCTGTATGATGTCTAAGACTGAAAACAAAACAAAAACCCCCATATCCATGGAAAAGAATTACTAAAAAACTCTACAGTGAAGGGACTTGTATATCTAGACTTCACAGAGCCCATCAGTACTTTTACGTTTTCCATTGACTGCATTTCTTTTTAAAAGTGATGTGTGTTAAAAGTCATTGCAGGGTGAAAATCCCAGTTACTGTTTTGGTAACAGCACTGAGCAAGTGTATGATCGTTGTTATGACATTTCACCTCTTTCTGGTCATTGATTCTGAAGTCTTTTGCTGGTTATCTCTGTTAAAAATGTAAAGTTTTCAGGACAGGACATGCCCCTGTTTCGTACAGCATATTGCACTCCGAACACCTCCTGTAAAGTTAACTGCTGCAATAATAAGGGTAGGATATGGCAAAGAAAGCAGTACACACGATGGTTCCTCAGAAAAGCTGTCTTTGACATGTTACTCAACTGGTCAGTTTATAAGCAAGGAATGCAAGTTAAAAATGGTCCTGAGAACACAGCTGAAGATGATGTTGACACGCTGAACACTTTGATCTCAGTTTTTGCTTGCTCTACTGAAATACACACATGCATCGCTCATCCTGGCACACAGAGGTCTTGTCTGAAATATGAAAGAAACTCATCTACCAGCAGACTTAACATGGACTCCTGAAACTTACGGTTTCCATGGTGTATTCTAAATAATAGCTTTGCCTCCCACCAGTGCTGCCCTTCAGAACACTCGTGTGTGTCCACCCACCTCTCAGCTAAAGCGTGTTTAGAGATGGGCTGCACCTCACCAGCATAAGGCTATGCGCTTCTTCGCTCTTTTCACCAGTCTAGACTCTAGAAGAAATTAATTTGGTTCCAGATGATGAGTGTTCTTTTTTGAGAAGTCAGATTCAGAACCTTGACTCATTTTTGCCATTCACATATACCAAGATGCAGCTCCATCCAAATCTGGCATTCACTCAGATGTTCAAACCGAATGCATAGTGTTTGGCAACCATATGTGCAGAATTTAAACTGACTGATCCATCTACCCAAAACTAGTCTGTGTCCAAGACCACTCACAGATGTACCTACCGGTTGAGTAAAAATTCCAACAATAAGAAAAATACATGGTAATCATAGCTGCTCCAAAAGGACACACATGGAATACTTTGTATGCAAAGCCCAGATGACTGCCCATCACACATGCTTCAAAAGAGACTAAGAAAAAACTGCAGGTGAACCAACGGTGAAAGATACCTGCAGTTCCATGACATTGCAGGTACTTCGGAATGGGAGAAAAAAGGTACTTTGGAGGAAAGCTCCTCCTGTCACAGCAATCAGAACGACCCCAATACCACAATTCATGGCTACACTTCATCTCCTATGAAAATTCCAGTTCTTTGAAAAAAGAAAGAATGTCACACGACCTCGAGAGGTCAATGGTCTGATCAGAGAAGACAAAGCCTCCCAGAGGAATTCCAGAGCAGAAAGACACTTTGCTAAAAGATATCCTGAAGAGAACCTAATTCTGAGTGGTCTCTTATTTGCCAGGAACCAAAGATCCTGCTAATGGCTTGGCCCCTCAGAATTACAACAATCGTATCCTTCAGAAGGACAACCATGGAGAAATAGAAACAAGTGTGGCCTGCAGACTGGTGTAGACTTGAAGTACAATAATATATAAATGGAGAAGCAGAATTTCACAATGAAAACAATCGTTTTTTCCTGAATCAAGATCAATCGGTCTTGAGCATCAGAAAAATTCAAAACAGAACTCCTAACTCCAGAAATTTTTGGGACGTCCTCCATAGCCCATTCAGCTAGCAGAGCCACACCTTGGTAACAGCAGGGCAGCTTGGAAAGCATCCCTAAGAACAAGCTCGCTGGGGATCCTAAGGGTCTTCCACTGGAATGTTTACCACTTTCCTATTGTTTTCAGGTGGGTTTCGCACATGCTAAAGGTGTTTGTTTATTGACAAGGACAGCCTGTGGCCTGACAGAGCACGGAGAACGAGCTGGCCCTGAGCTCTCAGACTCGAATGAGAAGCAGATACCAAGCACACTTCCTTTGTAAGGGTGAGAGGAAGCCCTTCTCCTTGGCTGCAGTTGGGGAAAAGTTCCTGCTTATCGAACTGCTGCCTCTGCATGTAATAACTTGAAAATGATGAACGCAACTGTTTACTGAATTTCAAACTCAGAGTAGGGTTGCCCCTCAAGACAGCTCAAAACATAACCAAGAAATAGGCAGATGTACAGATTTCAAACTTTCTACCATCCCAGCCATTAAACTGCAACACTTCTTTCCTCTGGGGGAAAGCTCCTTCACCTGGAAGCTACTTTAGCATGGGAGGTGATCTAACTCAGCTATGCAGGTTTCCCTAACAGGAGAGAGGAGTTCTGTCGACTTAGAACAAAACCTAGAGCAAAGCAACCTGTCCACATCACTTCCCTGGGAAGTCACTATTTAAACCAACAGCATTGTAGTAAGAATATGAGCAGTGAACCTGACAATACAGCCAAAGGAGACACTTTGATGTGGCTGCAACATCACCACCCAGAGGATGCTCTAAATGGGGTGGCTTACACTCATAAAAAAGGCAGGGTTTGAGAGAACAATTAATGCCTTTGGGAAAGCCATGGATGCTTCTATGTATCTTTCAGGCATTTTAGGTACACTGCAACCATGTTTTTTCCTGCTCCCTTTCCCAGCTCCTTTCCTAACTTTTTTGCAATTCTTTGAAAAATCATTTAGGAATCAATAAAACATTTTTGCAGCCCTTATCTATATTTACGACACATTGCAAATGCTTCATAAAATACTACGTGTTTAGCTTTTGTTTTAGTCCCATTTATAGGAGGGACATACTATATTTTAATTGTATAATTAGTAAATTTAATAAAGGACAATGCCCAGTATTACAAAACTTAACGTCTTAATTCTAAATTCTTATTAAAAATACAGATTTTAATCAATAACAGTTTAGCATAAGTTCTAAATCCCTTTAATATATACATCAACGCATGAAGGAAAAATCTCTATGCGTTGTTTACTTACAGCGCCTTTTCAGTGCTCCTAAGGAACCACCAGTAGGTTACATTTATTCCTATTCAATCTACAACCAGTAGGAACTCCATGCCAGGAGACTGTATAAGTGACTAGAAAGAAGAGAGTCAGAAAAATGAAACTACTTAATAGATTTGTAATCAGATGTGAAACTCTCTTGAAAGAATAGAACTATTCTTTGAGTTCTATAAGCAGAGCGAGGGAAGGCATTGATAGAGAAGATAACACGAGAAAAGAAACACAGCTGAAACTTGCAGTTTCGAAAAACCAGCACTGCATAACAGCACAGAAACCGATGTTACCATAACACAGATATTGCCAGTTCTATTCCCAAACTCCTAAACTGTTTGCAAGATTAATCCTCATAAAACAGTTTTAAAAGCACAAATCAAAAGTCGTTCTAATGCAGTTTCAACTCTTTTTGTTCAACTACTCTTCTGCATTTTGTATTCTTCTTAAGCAGCTTCAGTATTAAAATAATCACTAAAATATTTGCACTCACACAGACTAAAAACCACAGCTACTTACAGTCTCTGCATTTACCGTGTTCTATTGTGTATTTCCTCGAATCATTTCATTTAGAGCTGTTTAGTTCTGAGCAGCCTCCATTCCTCTCTACAATACCTGAGCCCGAGGTCTGAACATCAGCATGGACTCACCACTGGCTCTTGACTGTCCTACCTTTTGCTTCCTCTGATGTGATATGAGTAGGTGGGAAAAGCCCATATCAGCCCACATTTGGATGTTATCTGTGGAGCAGCATGGACCTGCAGCCTTACAGTTCACTGTAAAGACTGTAACAGGGGAGAATTCCCAGGAGATGTTGGCATTAGAGGCTTTAGCACCATGCAACGGTGATCTGAATCAGAAACTGGCTACAGCTGCCCCAAACAGGCCTGGAAATGCCAGGCCATTAAACAGACCTTAGCTGGATTACAAACCAAAACCTTCACTGAAACCTATAGATTTTACCCACATTGTTATCTACATGGATATCTGTGAAACAGAATTGTTCTGGATTTATGGTGATTTAAAGATGTTTTTCTGAACGTGCCTGTCTTAATTCTACTTCTTACCACCTATATAACTAAATTTTGTTCATACTCTTTTTGCAGCTCTTACATTATATATTTGTACTATACTGTATCTTTTTGACCTAGTACTGATTATTGGCAATGCCCATGCAGTTCACCTTTAAAAGGCTTTCAGAGCCATATGTTGATATTACACTGAAAACAGCAAGCCAGATGCTGCAGGTCTCTCCCTCCAGCCAGGTGAGATTTCCCCCGAACGTCTTCAGGACCTGACAACATTTCAGAACACTGAAGAAAAGAGTTAAAGCTTGATTTCTGCTTGCTCCTGGCTCTGCCCTTGCTGCACGACCTTGGGCAATCTCCCTCTCCACTGCCCACCTGTAAACAGAGACCGGATTCCCCACCCACCATAGTAGCTTATCCGGAGCTGTAATGTTTATGAAGTGCTAGGAGAGGCTCGGGGAAGTGCTGCAAAGTGAAAAGGGTCATCAATCACTGTCAATACAACACCCGGCTGCAGAAACATGGGCAGAGCTGCCTGCCCTCCTCGCAGGACGTGTTCTGGTTTGTGCTGCCTTCTAAAGGGTGTTCATAACCTCAAACGTATCCCAACACTGCAGAGGCACAAGGAAGGATAAGCATCCTCCACCATTCTGAGAGACTACCAGAAGGTACTGTCAGTTTGAAGCAGCAAAGCCTGCTGTAAGTGTATGCTTCTCATCTAAATGCCTGCTTGTTTGCCATAACAGGGAAAAGGAAAGCCATTTCTGAGGTAGGATTCCTAAATTGCTTAAATAGCTACGCATTAGTTGAAAGCAGCACTAAATACCAATTTAAATACTTGGCTTTCAATTTCCCTTTCATTCATAACATACTAGGTAAATGATACTAAAATAATTACTTGCTTATTACTCATGAATTTCAGGGCAGCAGCTGAGACAATGTAGATAAATAAGATGATTAATTGAAACAGAATGAATCACAACAAAATATGTTGTTGTATAAGGTATGATTAACTCTACAGTGATTCATATCATTTCAGATAACAAGGCTTTTATCAAAGACGGCTGCAAGGTTGGGAAATGATTTAAAAGCATTTCATTTTAGAGAGCCACTGCAGTTCACAAGGGAGGGGAAAGGAAAAAAGAGAGAGAGAGAGAGAGAGAGAGAGAGAGAGAGAGAGAGACGCAGATTCCACATCTGTAGCTGAAATAGCCTTGGGCTGTCTCAGCATCCTTCCCACAGCACATCTTTACAACATGCCAGTGACATTATCAGCCTGCTTTTTGCTACAGACCCTCTCGTTTTTCAGTTGGCCACATTTATCAGATATTCCAGTGCCAAGAAAGTTAATTCTATGAATTCAGCAGCGCTATTACAACGTCATACCTCTCCTGTAATTGAAAACACAGCACCTGCACCAGGAAATACAGGTCAAAATTCTACAAAGACATAAAAGAAAAAGAATATTTATTTTTCCTCCATTCACAGTTACAACTTTTAATTCCCAGGCTCCCTGCAAAGCCTTTGCAGCAATCTCAAACGTAGGGTTTACAAAGAGAAATTGCTGTCTGTTTACTGCGGTTTAGAAAAGCAAACACCACCAGCAGCTGACCTTAAAAACCTCTACCTGTTAAAATAGAAGAGAAGATGAGATGTCTTCTTACAAAATGTTTTCCCATGTGTATCTAATAAACTGGGTCAGAATATCTGACTGCAATTTTGACTCCACAGCAGCCTCCCTGCAGGGGACTGTGCAAAGCTCAGCCTCTCGCTCAGCCTGCGAGGTGAAGATAATGACCCTCACCTGTGGGGCAGGCGGCTGGGAACTTTGGAGAGCGGAACAAAAAGGGAACTGCTGGCACAGAAATTGAAATGCAAAACACTGGCACTCAATTTCACTGAAGATGATTAATGTTTCTGAAACCTTAATTCAAAATGAACAGAGATGTAGAAGCTGAAGGTAAAGGTTGAATGCGTAAGGAAGAGAGCTCGCAAAGAATTCCCGACTGAAAATAACCCCTCCGTATGGGCTGGTTCCAGTCAGCTAAGTAGAGTCAACGTCTCTTCCGGGCTCTTTACATAAAATACATGCAGGTCAGCAAGTACAGGAAAATGAGCCTCTCCAAGACACTCTGTTTCAAACATGACCTAACATTTGCCTTCTATCAATAACATTCCAAAATAATTGTAAATGCTTTCTTGAAAACACTTCAAACAGGAACAACAGTTTGGTGTCATTTCTGGCACACCCAGCCATCCTTCACTACGTCCCTTCCTTCTTGGCCCCATCTGATAGAGGAGAACAGACTGAAATGTTGCCTCCTTTTCATTATTTCTTGAAAGCCCAACTGGCTTCCCCTTCCTCCACACACCAAACTACACCTCCCAGCTGATTTTCTCCTTTTTAAACTCTTAATTATTTCCCTGGAATCAGACAATTCACCGGTGTGAAAATACACTCCTGTAGCATGGAAAACTATCCTCTCAGTCTATAAATGGCAGCAATGACACTGGCGTAAGATCAGACCAATTCAGTTATGCCACCATGAATGCTCCCTGGTTTAAAAACAACCACCATGAGGCTCATTTATCTCACAAAAGAGATTACTTCTCATTCAAGATTCCCGGGAGCTGTGGACAGCTTCCCAAGCCTGCACGTACCAGTCAGGTTCCAGGGGATAATCCAGTAGAGGAGATTTGCTGGCAGGACTGAGGGTTGTCTGTGTGTCATATCTTAACATAGTGTATCAAAGTACGTGGAGGAGAAGCTTCTTCCAAGCCTGTGTTATTGGTCACCGAAAGGGAAGAGACCCGTTTGTTTTGCAATTGTCATTGAGGTGTAAACCCCAGTGCACTGAACACAGTTCTCTGCCAGCAAACTCTGCAGCATTTCCGTTCACTCTCCTAGCTAAAATAAGCACAAAACTACCGACTGACTGTGAGTTCAGACTTGGGGGCATGTTAACCACTGTTATCAGTCTCAGATTTACGGGTTTTCCTTGCCATTGAAGAGAGTTTTCCATGTCATTAATGAGACTTGCCTTTATAGAGGCTCATAAATGCTCTTAAAGGCTGTGTCCAAACCACATCTATTTATTTATGTTAGTGTTTGATACCTCACTTGAAATTATCTTAAACGAAGGAGGCACAACATACCATTTCAGTATAATTGCAAGATGAGATAATGACAAGACCTGTTTGATACCTTATTGCACACAAAGTCACCCATCTTTTCAAAGCTCAGGATTCAGAACTCCAGAACCACCACTAAAGCTACTGTCACTGCTTTTTAAAACACAGAACTCCTGCACACAATCTTCTTTCTGTTCAGCACTTTTGCTGTCACATCAACATGAATTTCCCGATGAGCCTGCAGAAGCATCTGTCTCTGCAGAACTTCAGCTTTCCATCCTGTAATTACTCTGTTCAGCAACAGGGAGGTAAGAACTAACAGCTCTTTACACAAGAGAGGAAGAGGATCTCATCTCCAAGAATAATTGTTATCTTAGTTTTATTATATCGGTGCTTTAGAGCAATCCACGTTTTCTCTTCTGCGTGACCTCCTCAGCTCTCACTGATCACTGCACACCACAAGCTAGGAGGTTTGCTGTAAAGTAATAGATAAGGAGCTCATCAGGGCTGTAAGCTTGAAGTTTCTACATTACAAAATGTCTCCGTGATGTCCTGCCTCCCCATTAGGAAGAGAAACCAGAAGATCTTTACCACATCGGTATCTTAATAAAGATGCCTGAGTTATGAAAGAGTGCCATAGACAGGGATGAATCATGCCAAAGCTTTGCAGTGTCCCTTTGATTCTGAAGCCCTCAACAGGCTTGGATGGTTCAAGCCTATGAGAGCCACCCAGCTTTAGCCCTACCTGGGACAGAGGAGAGACCTTTGCGAAAGGAACCTCTGCAAATTGCAGCTCCCTCACTGGCCTGGTGCAATTGCTGTGTAGGAAACACTTCACAACTCTATGCCAAGGTGTGATTTTAAAAGCTTTCACTCCTTGGATCCTTCTGTTACTGAAAGTTACTCTGAGTTGTAAAATATGTATCAGAAGGTGAGCTTTTACAGAGGAATTAAGCAGCAACTTGTGACAAAGCAGTTATCATCAGGAGATAATTGACCTTATTTGAGAGTTAAGCATCCTGAGGCAAAGTAGAGTGTGCTTAATCCTGGCAGGTTAATTACCCAGTGATTATGGTAGCTTGGAAGGTATTATTGCTAAGAACCATTTGCAAAATGACACTATTAAAAAAAACTTAATTTAATAAAAATTAAAAGCAATGACAATAATCAAGTTCTCCAGTCATGTATTGTCAGATAATGACTGCAGAATGGCCCTAATTGCTTAGCAGCCATGAACATATAATTATTCCTAGTCTGAATGTTCTGTACTAAATTTATTATATGAAGTACAGTTAATAAGGATCAAAAATCCAAGATGTTCGGCTAGGTTTAAAAGGGATTTAAACAACCAATACAACACCAATGGTCACCGAGCTAATGCTGAAGCTGTTACATGTGCTGAGTTGTTATCCCAGCACCCCATGTCCCCCTGCAGTTTGGGGTATGCTGGCATTTATATTCTGAACCAGCACATTTATTCTGAGAGGTTTAGAACTTGCCCATTTTAATCACCATCTGGCTGAAACTTGAAAAAAACAATCTCCATTCAGATGTAAATTCTTAAGTAGAAGATGTAATTTAAAATCACTTTGCCAATTGTTTTTAGTTTAGGAATGGCAGCAATTTGGAATTTTGCTGCTCTTGGATGTTTTTGTATTACTCAAAACATAAACAGCTTAGTGCTTAACAATAAAACTGTATTGGTCTATAATGCAGAGGGAAGATAAATGCAGGGAGGAATAAATATTGTGCCTAAGAGTATTGTGTGTACTAATACAGTAACAACCACACCACTTAGTGTGCCTTGCTTATAGGTTAACTTTCAATATTTCAACTAGCAAAACTGATGGAAAAAGCAGCAAAAAAGCAAAAGGCAATCACAGTAAAATGGGCACAGATCTGGTATTGGTGCGCCGAAGGGGTGCACTGCCCATCCGAGCATACAAAAACACAAACCAATCCTGAATGCACTTGCAAGTGAAAGGAATATAGGAGAAAAAAAATAAAGAAGGAAGCTACTAGAAGGGAGAACATGTCTGGATGAGCTGCTCCTGTATTTTGCAGCCACTCTTTACCACAAACCATAGGAGAGAACAGGAATGCTGACACTTACAAGAGAGCAGCTACTGAAAACCAAAAGTGCACCATGCCAAGAGCATGGTTTCAAGTCCCACAGAATGACACAAGAACAAATCACCGCAAAGAGCATTTCAACAACTCAAAAGCAGCAATCGTCAACTTACATAGCAGAAAACAGAGAATGAAAAGTGACCAGTGGATCAGTGTAAGTAACAATGCAGAAGAGGCTGGTACTCTAAGTATAGACATACATCCTACTGCCAAGTTTAAGGATGATCGCTGAAGTTTAAACAGTAACTTTTACCCTGAAAGACATACATAATGCTTCAGAAATACCCAGAAGGTGCAAGAAGTCTTTCAACTACACAATAGTTTCTATACAGCAGGTGAATGACACCATAGCAAATGGAAATAGCAGGGGAAATTAAGGTAGTTTGAATATAATTTCTATAGTTGGAATGTCACCAGTACAGTGGACTACTGCTTATAAAGGATGCAAACATACAAAAAGTAAGAAACTAAGTTTTATCTTCTGAAAAAACAGCACCTAATGTGATCTGAATTATCCTTACAGGTCAGCAGGGCAATATTGATATAAAGGAACAATAAAGTTTAATCCTAGAAGTTTCCATGAAGCTCTTCCACCCAGAAATCGACCAGACTTGGTATTACTTAATTTGTGACATCTAACAAGATTTTATTGTTGAGATTATACTGATATTAAATAAAAATATTTAGCAGCATCTCTGTGAGGACTGTGTTGTGAAAGACAGAATAAAGGTGACAGTTGGCAATAGCAGCAAAATATCTGGAAAATACTTCTGTATGGTTACATATAGTTAAAAAGGTTTTCCTTATCCTACTGCATCTGAAAACATTGCAATTTTCTTCATTTTAAAAATACTCTGTTTTTAAGAAGCCCTGTATCTGTAACAATGCTAGCCCCTAATATGCACAAGAGTGTAAAAACTGACTGGTGCTGGTGCAGCTCCCTGTGTCACAACCAGGAATAATCACTGACAGGATAAGGTGTTTCTATAATTTTCCTGTACTGCTGTAGTTACCTGGAGACACAACCCCACAGTTCCTTTAGGCGTGTCATGTTTTACAAGACTTTTAAAAACCTTCTGCTGAGCAATGCACTAGATATTTAAGAGTGCTTTCTGGAGCGGGGAAAAAAATCAAAACGTGATAGCAGCACAATGAGTGAAATCTTGGTCATTCATTTGGTATGTCACCATGGCCTTGCAGGCAGAATTCCATGCCATCTGATTGTTAGCTGTTGCATATCCAGGATAAGCCTTCCTTAGATGGGCTGCCAGTCCCTCTACCATAAAACCATGAGAACCTTCTAAAGCAACTAACCATTGCTTAGTTTTCTCCTCCCTCTTCACCCGAAAGAATCATCTTCACCAAAGAAATTGCTATGAATAACAGCAGCATGGGTACGGAAACAGGGTGCAGAACCCCATCAGCTCTGCAGTGGCTCTTCATGTGTTTCCTTCCAGCAGAAAGTTACCTTCTGCGTGAGTACATCATGCACATAGGCTGTTATTATGAAGCAGCCAATGTGCTGGATATTTCTGCCTTGACCTAGAGTGCCTTGTTCACGTGTCTCTACACTAAGATGAGCAAGTCGTAAACCTCTAACAGGTCAAGAGACATCTTTGGCATCTACTGAAACAGCACAGTCCTGTGGCTGTGGATTTAATTTCCAGTGACACTTCACATGGTTGGTCTCTCCTTATAAATAACAGAGAATAAGGCAGCAGGCTCCAAGACACAAAAGTGCAAACAATACAAACACTTCAATTCCTCCTGAAAGACTCACCGTCTCATTACCAAAAAGGACGTCGACGTAAGGCATGACTTTCATCATAGGCTCTTTGTAGAACTGGCTAATGAACGGTGCAGAGAGATTCAAGCTGAAGATCTTGTTGTTGGCGGAAGCCTGAGTAGCCACTTTTAATACTGCTTCTGGTGACACCGTCAGGAAGAACCCCTGCATCCAAACAGATCAATGTAGGTTACTCACTTCATACTAGGAACTGCATAAAGTGCAGAGAAAGGTCTCCCCCATCTTTGTCATACACGTGCACAGATAAAATCTGGAAAACACTGCCCTTCATTCAGTGACAAAGAGGTGACAAAGAATCTACCTACACCTAGACTCACAGCCCTCTCAAATTAAACACAACTCCCTATCTTGTGTTCCATGCAGCACACTTTCCCATGGCAGCCAAGATTAATGTTCATATTTTAAGAGATGATATAATTCTCAACACCCCTTTTAGTAATGGAGTCAATCAGACCGTGCTGCTTAATTCCCAAGCCCAGTATGATGGCTCTATACACAGCCAGAAGATTAATGAAACCTCTTTCCTGAAAAATTAGTACCTTGCTTGTAATAAACGTGTTAGGTATGCTGTCATTATAGTAGTTGTTACTGCAGGAAAACCTAAGGGTTTTCACATTTCTACACATGCATTTTAATCCCTCCCCTCTCAAAAGTAATACAAAGTCAAGTAAGTGTCAATTGTGAAACAAAATAAACAGAAGTCAACCAGAAAGGACTGCTTGGCAATGCCGGTTTCAATATGAAGAGCAGTTCCAGGCTGCCACTTTGAACTGAGCATTGCGGATGGTCACCTCAACGAGACATGTTCCGTGAGTTAGGAGAAGATCCCCTACAGTTTCATTAATCTACTAACTGCACAAAAGCTGAGTCTTTACATTAATTGAACAAACTTTGTATGTTGCATTTTTATAATCCTAAAAGCAATTTTCCTGACTGTTCTCAAAACTCAGTGAAAAACAGTGATTTTCAAATGAGAACAGCAAGGGTTGAATTTAAGGCCAGTCATAACGTCTAAGGCCCAGGAACAAACAGCTCTGAGGGGGCTGATAGACAAGACACCATCTTAGCCCTATCCGTACCAGCACCACATGATGCTCTGAAAGAGGTAAAAGTGAAACAGCCTTATTTGTGTGGTTTATATCCATATTACTATGCCTCCCTATCACAGAATACCTGTATTTCTCCCCTGCATACTTAGCTAATGATCACTGAGGTATTCCACTCACTGGAAAAATAACACAGTCATTGAGTCTACAGATCAAAGACTCCTTAGAAAGCCTTTCTTTTTCTTGCTCTCTACTCCATGCTCTCCAGTTGAACAAACACATGATTGATTTAAATCTCCGGGCACCATTCGTTGCATGACAATGCAAATCCAAAGGGCGCCAGGAATGCTTTGCATCTCGTGGAGCTCCTCAGTACCTTGAACAACCGGAGGCCTGCAAATATCCAGGCTGCTTTGCTATTTTTACATTGTGAAGAATTAAACCCAACAGTTTATATAACATCTCGTCTCCATAGCAATCTCTGCCATCTCTTAGTTTTTCATTTAATGAAGAGAGTAGGATTTTTTAAAGCCTGTTCCAAACACAAAATAAAACCCTTACAAGGCTAACGTGCTGCCAGCTGGGGATAAATCATGGAGCGCTATACAGTGGTCTACACAAAGAGTAACCTGGTCAAATAATTAGGCTTCTTACCAATTCTAGGCTGAAAACTTCATCTGAACTGAAATACATCTGATTGTGATTTGAAGTACAGAGCACTATCCCCAGGAGATCTGACTTGGGCCTGTGTCCAACTCCCTTTTCCTTGGAAAGACAGCATAAAAGTATTGACTGCAGACAGGAGTGTGAAGTAAAGGCCAAGAACTCTCCAAGGCTTCAGCTCTGTCTTCTGGGTTCCCTAAAACTCACTGCTGCCATTTAATTGCATTCTTCCAAGAGGTTTTTATATTTTGATTTAAATAACTATTTGATGTTAAAACATCTAGAAATTAAGTGTTGTGAGGATGAGAACTCCTGTTAAAACTTTGCCAAGTATAACATTTCTGTGCAAAAAAAAGTTGTAGCCATATTAAAAAAAAAAAATCCTAGCAGTGCAATTCACACCATGGAATTACCAAAGTAGGAAGAAAATGTATATCTGAACTGAACAGGTTTGGGTTCAATGAAACCTAAATGGACTCCTCTTCTTCAGTATTTCAATTGAGTTTGTCTCTGAACTTTAGTGGAATTCCAATGACAGCTCGGGCCCACAGAGTTACAGGAACCCGGCTTCCTAAGTCTCAATCACAATTTGAAGAGCCACTGACCACGCTACAGCAGCGTGCCGCAATTCCATGTGGGAATAAGCTCCACAAAGCCAAACAGGTTTTCTAATACCTCACTGGGATTCACAATGAAGTCTCTCCATGGCTTCCCCAGAACCCCAGCCCATAGAACGCCAGTCCACAGGCTCCAGCAGACACCACTGCCTTCGGTCCAGACCAATGTGTATAAAGGAATGCCTACACCAGCTACTCCCCTACCTACTCTAATGATTAACTGCTGGCCATTGCCAGCTCTGAGTGCAAAAGCAAGCATATCATCGGTATCACTGGTTTGAAAGACTTTGTATCTCACTAGTAAGAAGTTCTATTCCCACTAACAAGAAAGTTAAGAGTCCCTCAGAACATATTCTATACCTACCTACAGACCTCAGTTTGGGGAAGCCTTTTACCCTCAAACCCCAAAGGTACCTTAAACAACTCTGAGGAAAATACCTGTGATCAAAGGATGAGGCGCTTAGTTAATACACAGAAATCCAACAGCCTGGGAAACCTGCACTGAGTATGAAATGAAATTACCGTGTACACATCTATCTTTGTGACAGAATGCTGTCCATACAAGGACATCCCATAACTGGACAGTGCAAAGAAAGGGAGAGGCAGCAGTACTGTACTGAGACAGTCTATGAACCATTAAGGGCTCCCAGACACACCAGCAGCACCCGGCACTCTTTTGGTGTGCACTGACTGAGACCGACTACACCAGCTGGTACTGCCTCAGCACGTGCCACTGTTTGCTGCTGCTCCAAGCGTACCGAACCTCTTCTCTGTGCCAGGAGGAAGGAACCACTGCACCACAAGCCAGCAAGCAGGGCTGAACTAACACCCGTACCAGGAAAATATGGTGATAGCCGGAATTATTCATATGCGTGTCTGTATGGAGACATGCGCAAGACGCAATACTTTTCTTATGCACTGTAAGCAGTGCTTCTGTTTAAATACCGTCCTTTGGTGGAGGAAAACACTTACCATGTGGGAGAAAGAGAAACAGAAAGGGAATAAATAAGAAAACCACATTTGTGTAGTGCAGACACGAGGCTATAGGAGACGCAGTTTGTAACTTAAGAACCTTTACAATTCAATATTAAGACGCATGTGATAGCAGTAGACAAAATCAAGTGAGAATACCATATTAACCTCAGTTTCACAGTATCCGGGGATTCTTTGATGCGCCTTTTAAAGTGTGCCAGGGTGCTGTGAATACAGGATAGTCTTCCACATGCAAATCTTTTTTATAGACACTAGCATTACTGAAAGGATTTGGTGGACTTACACATATGTAGCTTGTCTTTGGCAGTCATCTCTGTCATTTGTATCACACGCAGACCCAACAAGGTTTCTGCTGACCTACCCTAAGCTCACACAACACCAGGTACAGTAGATGGGAGGCAGCAGGGGAAGGGTGTCAGAAGTGTCAGCAGCACAGAGTCAGAGAGCACTGAAGGACCCCCTGAAGTCAGAACAACTCCGGTTCTGGTGAAAGTAACTCTGTATAAGGTGTTCTGTCCAAGCGGAGAAGGCTTGCCATCACTTGTCCTCACAAAACGATGTGCTTGCACTGAACACCTCTGGACTGCATACATATAATGTTTGCACAATGAAGTTCAAGAACATTGGGGATTTTTTACAGCCGGTGAGTATTTCCTCAAAGCCCAAACTGCAATCTGTCCCAGTATACATTTAGATAAACCCAGACCGAGATGAAAACAAACAGCTTTGTGGTTTTGGATTCCCTATTGTTTAATAGCACAGAAGCAATGTTTGCACGAGAACATGCAGAGATAATAAAAATGAGGACCGTTTTCAACTCTAGTGCCCACTCCAACACGTTTGCTCTCTCGTCTCTTTAGCTTTTTCCCTTTCCTTGTCATTCCTGTTTGCAGAGCGGGTTACATGAAAAAATTCTCACACGAGTGACAGGATTTTGAACCATGGTGTTTGGAGTTGATTTTGAAATGCCATTTGGTAACAATGTAAAATCAATAAATCGCAAGTGTGAATCAAAATATTAACTTTCAGAAACACATCTACAACAGTGTGCTGCCACTTAAGACAAATTACATTCTGCCAACATGAACGGAACACTTCATTTAAGCCAAAACTATTTTATAGCAAGTATTTACGTAACAATGCAATTATGACTACATCACACTCTCATCCATCCAAAGGGTGGAATTTTTCAGGCACACAAAGTCTGACAGTTACATAGTGACAGCCCTGATAAATACCGTGATGCAGCAAAGCCCTACAGAAATCATCTGACTCCAAGTATGCTGGCAGCTCCAGTAAAAGACTGAGAGTGCTGAGGTGCCAAAAGAACTCCCTCTGTTCAACAACAAACACAATCAAGTCAGAGCTTGTGGACCTGGTGAAGTTCCCTATGATCTGCACATAAAGAGAATTTCTAGTCACATACATGGGCAGAGGAGACTTCTCCCACCTCTGCTCTGTCATCAGTCTAGCAGAAACATCAGGCCATGTGACACATGGCCATTCTTGGGATGGAGAAGGAACCACTACAGGCAGAACAACTCCCACAAGGCTTGCAGGTGCTCTTCCAGCTAAAGCAGACTCAAGACTTTCACCTTCCAGCCTCTGTACCACACAGGGCACAGACCGGGTCTCACCTGCAGTGAGACAAGCAACGAAATCACCTTCCTCCACAACAGGAACTGGAAGGAATCTTCTTGGGAAATCGGAGCAAAAGCTCTCCAGTTGTCTTAGTACTTACAAGACTTAAAAAGAGCAGGGAACAACCTCAAAACTATCTTTAACACTAAATTATCTGAGCACAACACTCATAACACGCAACACCCAAGCTAGCAGACTGACTGACCCTGTCCCTCTTCCTCTAAGCTTTGAGCATTTGCACTTGTGACCCGTTCCTCCTTGAAATTCTTTGTTAGATTATTTTCCTTATCAAGATAAGACAAAATGGCATCAAATAGTAGGACAGCAGAATACTTCTGATGTGGAAAAAAACTCCAGAAATAATCAACAAACCCCTACAACTCCAATAAACACTATGACCTTTATTAAAGAAGGTACTTGTGCTGTCAGTCCTTTTTCACTTACTCTAGGAAGGACGAAAGCTCTGCATAACTAACCACCTGGGAAGTGTTCAGTGTGTAAATTAGCAAAATACAGAAACGCTATCTAACCTCTGTACCCGTCTGTCATGCAATAGCTCATTTAGAACTTAGTACCTACAGAGTAACAATTGCAGTTTGGAACTATATTTTATCTTGCAGTGAGCGGCAAGTAGTTCCTTAATGAAACAAAGCCTGCTTTTTGTCCAGTGCCTACTGGAGACAGTTGGTTTAGATCAAAAAGCAAGGACAGCAGGAATGCAGCGATCTCTCTGAATAATTGTTTGGGCTTGTTCCTGTACGCATTGTTTATTTTTATGAAAGCATTGCTTTATAGCTGGAAAATGACTAAGCTGTAAACTATTGTTTTATCATTCCGAGTGGCCAGTGTTTCTGGTTTTGATAAAAGCCAACTTTCAAACAGTTCTCAGTAACATAGGAAAAACCCTAACTGTCAGTAAATGTGCTTATATTGCCTACGACGTTTCCCTCTGTGGTGCTGCCAGCGTGTCAAGGGGAGAGGATTGTGTTCAAACTTAAACAGTCTCTTTGTTGCTGAGGCAAACTCCAATCGCTGCCATATTTGTATCTGTCAGATTACAACGGTAGCAGAAAACCTCCAGTATGTGACAGTATATGTCAAAGAAAACAATTATTCTGTGCATATATTAGAAACGTCTTTGTAGTTTTAAACAATTCAGAAATCTTTTTCAATTCCAATAAATCAAGCACTCCCCAGCAAGGTCTCCTAAGCCAAATTTAGGACAAAATCATTGTGTGCCTTCACTTATGAGATGTGTACCCCCTGGGTGCGAGAATGAGAACTCTAACAGTGACGGGGAGGTGCCTATACGTGTGTGAGAGAGCAGTCCTACCCCTAGCTTTGGTGGCGGCAAGTGTCAATAAATAAACTCCCCTGTTGCCCCGGAAGCTGCAAAGCCAGTTCAGCTCATTTTAGCGAGATGAATTAAGACGTTAAGATGATAGTTTGACAGAGCTCCTTGGTCTGTCCCTCTGTGAGGAAGCAAACAATCCCTATATGCTCTCTAAATCTCTATATTCTCTCTGAAGTTTTACATGAGTTCATCAAGCTCAAGGAGTGAGGTGTCTGTTTTCATTTACACTGAATCTATAACAAAGTTTTTTAAACACCATCAGGGAGAAGGGAGCCTAGAGGTTTCATTACTCTGATTGAGTAATTCAACCTTTCTTGCCTCTGTTTACCCACTTGCAAAATAGTTATAATGATAAATCCACCTCCATTGGCAGAACCAGTGGGGGGTTTAATTACTTAACATTACTGAAATGACTGAAATTCGGTGTTGAAAGGTATTATAAAGTACAGGGTATTACCATTAATAAAACATAAGCTGCAAACCAAACAAGCTACGATAAAGAGCAAGCCACTTTTCTTCTATTCTCCTATCCCCAAGCCACTTTGTTGCACTTTTTCTTCACTGAAAACCAATTTAAGCCTTTCTGAGAAGACAACACATCTTGAAATATTTAAATTGTTGATTAAAGAAAGAAACTCTTTCTTTTGCCTTTCATCCTTCTAAAATAACTTTATCAGAATTAGCTTTACCTAACCGATCTAATTAGTGAGGATAATGTTGTGTTTAGACCAAAAAGTAGCTCAGACAAACCAAATACTGTTTAATGAAACAATCACCAGAACTCTAAAAATTGGAAATTATATTATTTATGATGTTTGGAACAATGAGATAATGGATTTTCAACCTTAATTTCCACTATTTTAAGCCCAACCCCAGGCCCTCTGCCCTGGCCAATAAGCACTGCAGCAAGTCCAGAATGAGGTATGGTTAATGTAGGCCCTTAATGGTTGCACAGCGTTGGCCTTTTTGTGTAGGGCTAGTTACAGTAATATAATTTGGCATCTCATTAATTATGTAAACATCAACCATATGTTAAATCCATTGAAATTTGATGTGTACACAACATTTACAGTGTACCAGTAAATCATGAGAATCAGTGTAACCAGAAATAGATGATTCCTAATTCTCCTGACAGTTAATCCCCAGGTTGAGAGCTCTATAAGCAAACAGTTAAAATAAGCCCATTCCTTGTTTATTCAAACAGCCTTGAACAAGAAAAGAACAAATACGAGCACCTTTTTCAATTAAATGTGCTTATATCAGCCCAATGGTTTGGTTTATAAACACAAGCAAACCACTCAAGGACTGACACCATGACTGACCAGAGGTGTGTTTGTGGATAATCACCATGGACTGGGTGTCAGAAGAGCTTGTGAAAAGGCAGATTATTTGATCTAGTCGCACAAAGTCTTGTGGAGAACTGTCAAAAAGCTTGCATGTCAGCATTGCTCACCTAAGAATTTTTGTTTTAATATTCCATGGCCTGAAAACCATACAAATTCTGCTGCTATGTCCATGCAAGAGACTTTTTAGTTATGTGACTACACACACAAATAGTGTGACTTTGGGTGTGGAGGGCAAAACTCATTTGGGCTTGCGTTGCTGAATTTATGGATTTTATTTCCCTTGCTCACAAAAAAGGTAAAAATCCCTCCCCCTCCTCTTGCTCTACAGCAGCAGATACTGCTCTACCTGTGCCATCCGTGTCCGCATTCCCAGGTGATGGAGAGGAGTGTGACATATAAATAAATACAGAAATGAGTCCAATGCCATGAAACTTAAGTCTACTCCAGCATAACTCCTATACCTCACAGACTTCCCTGTCACCGATGTGGCAATGCTGTATGAGGCTTCACTTAAAGTCAGGTTAGAACACAGATAGCAAGTATACTAAAACACAGGTATGGTTTCCCTAAGCACACTCATACAGAAATACTTCAGCAGAAACCTTTCTTCCCTCCCCTCATCCACCTTTGAGATTTTCTGAATTATAAGAACATAGCAGCACAGGGATTAAATATTAATCAAAGTCATTACCATCATTGTTAGAACACATTTCAAGAGCCCCAAAGAAAGAGCACATTATTTCACTAATAAAGATCCTATCATCAGAAAGACTACAGTGCTACCAAGGCATCATAGGTATGAGAAGAGAAATCATCAGGAGGCAACAGAAAAGGTTTGTGCAGCTTATTGCATTGTTCTCACACTAACTCATCCCGTAACGGCGTCTGTTTAGGGAGAGCAGGCTCACTGTGGGCAAAGCAGAGCTCTGGATAGCACCTCAGAAGCATCAAGTGTATTTACAAACGGTAATTTTGCTGAGCATAAAAACCACAAAAAAACCCAAGGATCCAAACTCCATGAATTCTATGCAGTGAAAATCCAGAGCAGCTCTAAACTGGAGATGGGAATTCAACAGGGCTACATAATGTGCAGCCAGAAACATACACCGTTTGCAGGGTGACTTATTCTTTACGTTAAAGTAATGACAAGTTTTATGGAATAATAGGACTTCTGCTGTTTGCAAACCAAGGTGTGAATGGTTAATAAAGTAAATACCCTCTCCCACTCCCCATGGCATTCGCCAGCTGATTTTACACAGCCTGCGTATCCTTATGATGTATTTAATTTAATGTATATGTTCCACGATTGCATAAACTTAAGTGCATAGTAGAATGAAATGCTCAGCAGAAATAAAAAAGCAATTGGCACAATCATAAAGGATGTATTTCTCTCAATTTCTGGCTTACCAAGTTTAAAAGTAAGAGCATTAACATTTCCTTTTAAACATCACTCTTACAAGCCAGCCCAGAACCACAACTCCAAAAAACCTCCTTTCACAGCAAATATTACATCTACTATGAACGTGCAATTAGGTCCAAATCACTCGGATTAATTAGCACATCAGGGTTTACAATAAAACATTTAATGCTCACACGTCCACACATTAAAATTAATTATTTAAAAGAACATTAATGTTATTGCCTGCCCTTTTCAACTCTTGTTGCATAAAGTCTGTGGCATGACACTGTTTCTGAACACAGAAACGAGGGTCAAGACCTCGGCTAATCTAAGAGGTACTAAGAATGCTGTTGAGACATGGACAGTTGGTAACTCCAAACACAGATACTGTCACTTACACTGATTTGGATGATGGTAAATGTCTGTAGGGCACTTTGAGTACAAGGGGATATGCGAGTGCTTCACATTAACTGTTGTAGTCTGAACAAACACTTTAGCACTTTCTTGCTACCCAAACATGGGGAGAATACTCATAACTAAAACTATTGGCTTTTTAGAGCCAATAACACATTAAGTTCCTGCTTTTAATGAACTCCTGCACTCACCCCTCAGAAACCCACTTTCAGTAGCAAAAGCATGGCTCCAACAAGAGAGAGCAGCGTTAGGTTTGTACTCCCACATCTCTGAACCCGAGAAGAGACTTCTCTGCTCAGACACCGTTTTCTGTAATGCCTTATTATCACGAGAGCAGCAGGTTTCAGTCAGGGCTTCAGCTTGCTCTGCTATTCAAGAGGCTTGGATACTCTTATATAAGTTTCAATTTTCTACTGAGTATTTTCCATACCGCTCTACTTGAAAAGGACCCCATTCTTGTCAGGTTATTTGCCCACCTTCACAGCAAGCTGGACTGCAGATACAGGAAATGTGACTGAGCAAGCACTTGTTCCCAGTCAATTACAATGTGCAGTATTTATAAACCCAGTTCTAGGCCAATAAAAGACCAAGTTAGGTGGTTAGCCAATAGCAGAGGACTCACCCTTCTTGATGCAGAACACCTCTGAGTTCTCAAGTAAAATGATTTTAAGAACATAGAATCATAGAGGTTAGAAAAGACCTCTAAGCTCATCCAGCCCACCCCCGCCATACCAATTGAACCCTGTCCCCAAGTGCCACAGCTACGGTTTTTGGACCCCTCCAGGGATGGAGACTCCACCACTGCCCTGAGCAGCCTCTGCCAGTGCTTCACCACTCTTTCAGTAAAGGAATTTTCCCCCATATCCAATCTAAACGTCCCCTGGCACAAACTGGTTCCAATTGGAACATTTGCCTATCATAGCTATTCCATTAACAATACCAGTGCCTGGCAACGCAGAATTCCAGGAATACTAACTGAGGCTGCTCACGTATCTATATCGGGATGCGATTTTTGAAGGTAGGATTACAGGCTACTGTTTGTAGGACTAGTGTGTTTTATACCTGTTTATCATAACAATGGAAACACATGGGCAGTATTTTCTTCTTAATATGTGACAGGCAAATGTCAGGGAGAATTTATAGCTCCAAAACAATTTGCAGAGTAACAACAACAAAGCAGAATACAAACAATAATTAAGAAAATCACTCGTAACTTGTGATTAGTGAATCCTTTGGACCCACTTAAGCCTTCAAAACTGTTACCTTGGGGAAAGAAAGCTACATTCAAAGAAATCTGTCCAATTCTGGTTTTGGAAGACCAGCCAAATTACACAATTGAATTTTATATTATTATACAATTGAAATTATACAATTCAAACAAACTCGTTTTGAAACTCACATGAGTTTTTATAATTTTTGAAGAAATTTCACGCAGAATAAGATTTTTCACAATAGGTATCGAACATTCTTGGAAGTATTCAAAATGACTCAGCATAAATCACATGTGTACGTTTTGTATTTGCTCTAACAAACCTCTGGTGGTTCATTCCAACTTGAATTGCTCTAGAAGTCTATGATACACCCACAATCTGTGTGCATTTGAGAAATAGGGGCAAAGTGCACAGCCTCCAATGTTCTGCCAGCCACTAAGGGAGTATTTCAGAGCAGAGCATCACAGACACTGCACATACCTCTAATAAATCATGTAAAAAAAGAGCTTACCCTTAAATTAACACCACAAAACTTCTACACCTCGCAAATGAACTGTGTCAACACATTAGGAGCAGAATAACACCTTAGATGTTAAGGTCCTCCTGTGGCCCTGCAAATTCACACAGAGCTTCCCTGCATCCAAAATTATGAAGTCATTGAGAACTTAATAATGCCTCCAACCCTACATACAGACAGTCCTTTCGAAAGGAAAGATCCCCGCTACGAGAACATTAATTATGAAAAAATGTTCCCTGCTTTTATTGCCCTTTACTCGAATCTGATTTGTGTCTTTGAAAATAGAGAGAACAAGAAAAATAGATACTGAAGCTATCATAATGTATTTAACAGTGTTAACTTGTGTGCTAATTTATACACTATAGCCATGATTTTCCAGATTAGAGTATTAGTGAATAACTTTGACATATTGGGCACACAGAAAAAAAGACAAATGAAAAAGCACTCCTTTTTAAATCAGCACTTCAGCTCATGTTTAGTGCTTCTTCTATAAGTAAAGGAAGTTGGGGTCTTTCAAAATCACCTCCTCAGGGCTGAAAGTTTAAATCTGTTCCTTAGGCTAAAGGAAAGTAATTTCTACTTTTCAAACAGCCAAACCAGAGCATTTTGGAACTGTATAATAAATAACCTTATTCTAAGGAAGGAAAATTATCGGTCCACATTGAAGTAAAATGCAGTGTGCATTCCTTAAAGCTAATACAGGATGTCTCTGTCTTTTTTGATAGATGTTAAGGTATCTGTATTGACGACATACCTTCACTTACAGGAAAGCCCCATGAGTCAGTATTTATTGGAGCTTGCTTTCTCTTCGACACAGCTAGCTATAGAAATGAAGGGTTTTCTCTGTACTTTTGTCCCTGCAATGGCTCCTCACCAACATCTCTGGTCCAGCCCAGTCAGGAGTCTGTAAGAAGCCAGGCACCAGCAGAGTGGTGTCAAACAGACCTACAAATAATGGGAAATGAATGACAACGGTTCTGCCATCCAGAGTTGAGAAGCCATGGGTAAATAGTTTACATTTCTTCCACTTTCTGACACTCAGAGCTCTAATTTCCCTCAGGAAGGGCAGCGGAGACACACGTTGGCTAAGTCCACAAAACCTTCCCTGGAGAGCCGTATCTGCATGATGCTACATAGAACATCATCTGCAGAACAAAATGAAGCTGAAGAAGCTACCTTTGGAAACAGATGTGTACACATTGCTATGAATCACAGGACAACACGTTCTACTCTCCAATAGTCACATTTATCCACAGTGATAATTGTGGTTAATCAAAGGGTTAAGCAGTAGGTAATGACATGAACAACAAATAGACTTGATGAGATCCCCCCCCCCCACTGCAATCTCTACCAAAGCATCAAATGTAATTATAAATTTTCACCAAAGATGTCAGATTTTTATGCGAATCTTTGCACAATCTGACACTGCCATTCTTCACCACTCATGGATGGGCACAGTTATCACTTTGTTTGTATGTCAGCACAGACAACATAATCAATAGTTTTCATATCTTTCTGTTCGTACTTTTTGTTAAAATGAATTTTGTGAGTGCTGCTTACTTTTCCTCCACACTGAAACTTGTTACTGCGTGAATAGAGAGTACTTAATCTCAACAATAAACATTATAATGTAGGATAAAGCAGTCAGGGAAAAAAAAGGCTCAACATTTCTTTCCAGTCCTCATTTTAACGTGCTCTGTCCTTATCAAATTAATATCTAACAACAGTGACACAAAAGCAACACAATGGATGCCTTTGTTCACTTCAGATGTACTAATTTGAAGCACGAACTGTCATTCAGTCCTTTTCCTTTCAAGCTTTATGTTTCTGTGGTAGGGAAATCTCATTCCATGAAACTCAATGCAAGAAGTGTACAACTGGAAATAACTGGTTTATAAAATATTACCTGTCCTCATCATAATCTGAACACGATCCCCAAACAAATGGATGGCTCGTTTATTGTTCCTGTTCCCAAACAGCCAGCCGGAAGACTGAAGAGGTGTTCACTCTGACCTGACACTCTGATGGAAGCACCACACGGGCACGTTCAGCTCCTCTGGCGCCAATCCTGCCCCAGCTCCGAGCACTGCCAACACCACTGCTCCCTACTGGAAATGGACACTGACAGATTGCCATCAATGCTTGTTCAAAAACTGTTTATGGCAGTCTAGTGTCTCCTGTGAAGGTAAGCTGGATCCCTGATGTGCCTCTTCAGACACCTACTCTCCACGGACACTAGGAAGTGCCAAAACTTAAAAAGAAGACATTTCTTTAAATCAGTCAGCAGGACACAGAACTTGAACGTGAAGAAGAGAACAAATTCCTTGCTGGCACAGGCTTTCCATTAGTTTGTACAAATGACAGCATTGTGCCAGCAGTGAAATAGGTCCTGGTTTGTATAGTTTGCTGAACTTGAGTGCAGAAACTGACTTTCCTGACACAGTGTGATGGGAAGTTTCCCTTCTGGGCACTCAAAGCAGACAAACCTGCTCCAATATAACAACTCTGAACACTATGATTTAGCTCTAACTTGACCTAATGTGTACTTCAGGTACTTAATATCCAACAAACAGAGTCAAGAATTTCAACTGCCACTACCCAACCGGTATCTCCTAATGTGAACCACAGGTCTGCTTCATCCACAACTTCCTAGCCTAAAACTGATGTACATTGTACTGGTTTTAGCTGGGACAGAGTTAATTCTCTTCACAGGGCTATGTTTGGGTTTGTGCTGGAAACAGTCATGATGACACAGGGACATTTCAGACACTGCTAAGCAGTGCCCACACAGAGCCAAGGCCGTTTCTGCTCCTCATCCACCCCACCAGCACGTCAGCTGAGGGCACAAGGAGCTGGGAGGGTACATGGCCTGGACAGTTTACCCCAGCTGTACACAGGGTTACCCCACACCACATGACGTCGTGCTCAGCACACAGAGCTGGGGAAGAAGGAATAGGGGGACATTTGGAGTGATGGCATTTGCCTTCTCAAGCCACCATTACATGTGATGGAGCCCTGCTTCCCTGGAGATGGCTGAACACCTGGCTGCTGATGGAAAGCAAGTTAATTAATTCCTTGATTTGCTTTGCTTGCATGTGAGGCTTTTCCTTTACCTATTAAACTGCCCTTATCTCAACCCATGCGTTCTCTCATTTTTACTCTTCTGATTCTCTCTCCCATCCCATCACGAGAGAGTGAGTGAGGGGGCTGCACAGTGCTTAGCTGCTGGCTGGGGTTAAACCACAAGAATAATTACAGGAGAATATCTTTATGTGACCTAACTGCTAGGTTTAGCCAGAGGTAATTACTGTTACCTACTAAACTTTGGCCATAGCCCTGTCTGGAAGCAGTGGAAGTACATGACTCTTCCTTAAACAAGAGCCTCAGACCTGTGAAGTCATACATGAACTTCGTGAATCCAACAGTACTGAGGTCTTGTAACTAATGCACATCCGCAGCCTCTGGGTAATACCACAGGATGGCTCAGGTTGCTGAAAAAGCAGATTCCAGAGAACAGGATGCAGCACAGCAGTGCTTTGGCATAAGTGTAAAAAACAGTCTGAGGTGTCTGGTGACCCTAACTGCTCCTCAGAAACTGCATTCGTATGAGCAGGAGGCACCAAAGCCTTCCTGGTGTCTGGTCTCTGCAATGATGATTCCTTATGTCTCACGTACCCTGCCATGCTCCTGTCCACTCTCATGTCAGCACAAAAGAACTTCAGGATACTCACTGTGAATAATAGTCCTTGGAAAATATTCAACAGCTTCAAGACTGAGAGATCCATTTCAGAATTTAGATATTTAATAGCACTGATGACTAGCAATTTTCCACAATTACCATCACAATCATTTTGTGTTCCAAGAAGAGGATACAAGTGACAAGGAGCTGTTTGAAAAATTAAACTTCTATAAAACATCTTCCGAATGTCTGGCATTTCGGTACAGCAAGACTTTGTCTGCTGTTCCGGCTGCCTGTTACAAAGCTGTATCCGTCTTTGGATATTCTTCTAGTGGCACAAGAGCCTGTCCTTAGGAGAACCGTACCTTGGTTTTACTGCAGTGAATTATGTATCTATTCAGAGACCACACTTTCCCAAACGAACATCCAAGCCTGTTAAAAGAGTTTGCCAACACACTGTGAAGATCTGGGAAATGGCACACCCTCATAAATGCCAGATGTCATTCTGCCCAGAAGAAAAGTCAGATGGATTTCTCCAATAAATTCCTACTTCTTTTGTCTGCCTCTTGGTTGATATATGACACCACTGCAGATGTTACCAATTTTATGGAAATTTGTCCCATTAGCCCCATTCTGAAAGGAGAATTTTCAAATTCACCCTGCATTTGTGCATGGTTTGTGATAAGTTGTTCCTCAGCTGAAACCCAAGCCCTAAGTTGCATTTCATTTAGTTCAGCAGTGTCCATATCTGGCCAGACAATGTGCTGCGTGTGTGACTATAAAAGACCATTTTATTTCACCCAAAATGTCTGCATGTTTGGCCTTACATTTCAGTTAGCATTGAAGCTGGAATTATTACGTCCACTTTGGTTGGAATTACAATTTTCATCTTAACTAGCAGTGGAGTTCAAACACCAAAACGTCCCCAGGAATAGTCAAGACACCAAAGCAAGACACCCAGATCTCATCACCAACAGCTCTTCAAACCCTAGCAGAAGCTTTGCTAAAGAACTGAGCTGCAAGAGTAACATTCTTTGGCATTTATAGCTTATGTCAAAAGCAAAGCTTTTCCTAAATGAGTAGCTAATAATGTCCTTCACACGATTGAGATATTGGTACTTACAGATGCCCCTTCATCCCTCCATTCCAAAGACATACTTGGTGTTCAAGAGTATATAGGACACAGCTGAAAGCCAACACAGTTGGCTGTGGTCTCTGCTGAATTTGATATTAATAAAATATTTAATTAGTCTGAACACCCCACACTCTAAAACTCATCACACAGCAGAAAAGTATCCAATAGAGAGTTAAAAAAACGTAGCAATTCAAAGCAGTTTTTGAAAAGCCCTTTAAAGTGGATACTTGCTATGAATTTAGGTGTGATGATGTACAAGTATCTACACACATGGAGAGAACCACTGCAAGTGCTGCACAGTTAGGATTTTCCCAAGGAGACACACTGAGGAGGTTGGGTCAAACATGTTTTTAATTGGGAAGTGTTAAGACTTGACGTGGAGCTGATACTGAATGAACTTGCACTGAATGACTTAGACATTTAAAGCCTGGAGAAGTAACTGCATATAAATAAAAGCATAAACAAAATACAAGTATTACAAACATGCTGTCTATTCTGCATTGTTCCACATGCAGAAACGAAGCTCCTAACTCAACTTGTCTTTATCACTATCACTATCACTATCCTGTAGACAAGAGGGTGTTTTGTTTCCAAAAATGACATTTCTGGCATCATGCCACCCAGGCACTCCCAGCCATCCACTGCATTCCTGATGTTTGCAGAGACCAAGGATCTAGAGTGTCCTCTGGGGTAAGCTTTTGTATTCCACTTTGTATTCTCCACAGCTGAGGATACTACAGTTTATTCTGCTCACATTGAAGGGAATACAGAGCTTAAAAGCCAGTGATGCTCACCGGGATATGTTTCTCTGCTTGGCGATACAGAAAGGAAAAACACTGTGTGAGAAACAGGGAGAGAAATTCTAACCCAAGTGTGAAAGCAAATTGGAGTAACTGTTTCTGTCCCTGCGGTGTCACAGCTGGCCCCCTGATAGATGAGTCTGAGTCTGCATATGAACTGAATATACACTGAACACTATTAATAGGGAGAATTTATTACTTCAAGATGATAACATACCCTGGATCTAAATCAGCTGCTGCTTGAGGGGGATAACTCAGTATTGTTAGGAGTGTCTCTCTCACATGAGAAACACCCAGTCAAGGTTTTACACACTCAGTTCTCACAGAGAGCTCTCCCAACACAGACCGGGGCTTTCCACAGAAACAGAATCCTCCAAACAGGGCCTTTACAGTCAGCAAAATCAGCAAATTTAATCTATCCACTTTCTTTTGACCTTTAAACCTGACCTGAAAAAAAGCGTTCAGGAACATAAATTTTATCTCCAAAGGCCTGCTGCAGATCTCATTTTCTGCTGTTTTTCCATTAGGCATTTATGGGACTTGCTGGTGTTACAGGGGACCAGTAAAACGTCCAAGTAATCCTGCAGTTCCTGTGGATGAATTCAGCTTTTCCCTAAGAGATGATAACATTTTTCTCCCTGCCAAGGCTTTTTCAGATACTGGAGTACAGGACTAATACCGTAGGTGTGATGTTATTTTTTTCACTCTGTAACATTAACCAGATCTAGCAGTTCGAGTGTTGAAACAAAAGAATTCCTCCCAGAGCCAGTAAGGTGGCCGGGTGCACATCTGCACTAATTGAAATCACAGCGTGGGTTTTCAGGACAGGAACCGTATCCAAAGCACACAGACGAGCTGAAGAGCTTGGTTGTGTGTTTGTGCATTCTCTTATGTGCAGAGGAAACCAGCTGCTTCCATTTACAAATAGTGTTGATACATGTGCCTCGCTGTACCAATGACATCACGCGCGGTCTAGCAAACTAACGATTCACCAACTGCTTAAACACAGAAAGGAAAGGATGGGCACAGAAGGCAAGACAAGGGAAAATAGCTTGCAACAAAGATACCTGATTTTCAATTAGAGCATCCTATAATTTATGCTCTAATCCTATAATTTTCTCATCCATGAGGTAGATGAGAAAAACATGATAAAAATAAAACAGTTATTACATCATCCTGCCCTTTCTTCCACTGATAATGGCTCTTGGGTCTTTCCAAGTTCCCCTCTCCTATCTTTTTGGCTATTGCATTGTTTTCCCATAATATGGCCACCAACCTTGAACTCAAATTCATTTTCCACTTCTTTTATGCCATAGTAAATCTTTGACGCAAGACATAACTAAACTCTCTACAAACTTCTTCCCAGCTCTGAAAACCTCAGTACCTGTTTTTTCTTCATTAACCACCTTATAGGAGTACTAATCACGTTCTTCTTTCTGAAGCATTCTTTTTCTCTTGACTTTCATAATGTTTCCCATTTTTTATGCTCTTATTTCTTTAACAACTCCTTCAGCACATCTTTTGGAAGATCCTCCTCAGGGTTACTGAACATGGTTCTACAGGTTGGTTTAAGTCTTCTTTAAGCACCTTTACCTGTAGCCTATTTCCAGGTAATATTATGATCAAACACATATTTAGGCCGATGGGGAAGGACCTTTCTCTCCCCTCCTCTCTCTCTGTTCAAGCCCTGACTTATGCTGTCCAAGCTGAGACACACATTTTCAAAGAACGTTCTCAATTCAGATCTTTTTTAGGACTTCAATTCAACTCTTCTAATAGCTTCTGTAACACATTTCCTTTACTCTTAGTCACACAGCTTAAACTGAGCAGAAATCACCTTATTCCAACTGACCCTGAAAAAGAAATCATTTCCACTCCATATCTAACCAGATCACTTTCCATTCCTCTCATACTTGACTGCATCAAGTATTTGGCTCCCCTTCCAGGCTTTCACATTCATCTTAAAGCAGATTACCTGTGAGCATTCACCAATTGGTACTTCACTTTTGAAACAATTAGCTGTCTGCTTTCACGCCACTATGTCCCACCAGTAGGTGAAGTGTTTCCCATATGCCTCTCCTCTTCCAGGGCCACTAGAAACCTTTTACCACCAAAGATTCTGGCTTACTCTGACCATCATCACTGGTATGTTCTTTTTCCTATGTGCTTTCCCTACTGCACGCTCAGAAACAGGAAATATTGCTTTGAGTAGCACCCGGCAGGGCTCGGATCTGCTATGAAGGCTCTAAGGCACTACAATAATTGGATGGAAAAGAAAAAGCTAGCTTTGTGGGACAGCTTACAGAGAATACTCCAGGAACAGAGAGGAGGGGGGAGGTTGGATGTGTTTTTCCTTCATGCACACTCACATAATACTGAAAGTCAGTCCTGTCCACACTCCACAACTGTAGTAAAAGCAACAGAAGAAATGGATGGGCAAATGTCCTAATTCTTTCATTAAAAAGCAAAGAAAAAGAAATATCAACCCCAAATCATTATGGATTGATAGTTTGATCCTGGAAAATCATAAATGCATCTCCGTTCAAACTCACAACTGCACAGAAGAGACATGTACAACAGAGACAATTAGGATCCTGGCGTTCTCACAGAGAGATAAAATCTGGTTCAATCAATGACTGAATGTCAGTGTCAACACAAGAGAATGAAGGCTGTAACCACAAATGCTCATATAAGTCTTCCTTTGAAAAAATGTCATATAATTAAAGGTGTGAGCCTCCACATCAAATTCCACTTTCAATGTGGTTAAATTCCAGCCTGGTTAAGTATTTCCTGTCAGTTTAATTTCATGCTGTAGATCCAGCTGCACACAGTTACTGCACATGTCCTGTCCTAAACTATCCCATAGTGCCAGGGTGAGCCAGTGAGCACCTTCGTTCTTCTTCACTGTCCAGATAATGGGTCAGTTACATCATCTAGGAGATGAGAAGTCACCAGAGATGTCACGTTATACCCCTAACAAATAACAGGTAGTGAACTCCTTACAAACCACCAACTCTAACAGGTAATATAAGTCGATGAAGAATTGGTAATTTTGGCAAATTTGGCAGTCTGCCAAAAAAAAAGCCAAATAAAAATTAATTCCAGCACACAATTTTCAGAAAAGCTACTTCAACCTCTTCATGAATGAGCTGCAGTTTCTATGGTGGCATACGGGGGAAAAAATGGCAAGGAGATTTAGAAGTCATTATACACAACTTAAAAACGAATGCGTGCATTCTTCTGTCCTTCCTCTCCTTCACTTCTTTGCATCAAATAAAAAGTGGGTGACAAGGCCAGAAGCAGGTCCTGTCAGCCACTCAGCAATGTCCTAGCACTCCTATGGCTCACAAAGCACCAGAGAAATGGGCTCCTCAAATAACACCTGGTCTGAAAGCCTCAACAGCATTTAAACTCACTGATCAATATAAAAACTGAACCACATGTAATCCCCAGAGGGAACAACGTCACTGTTATTCTACAGTCAGAGGTGAGGAATAGAAGTCCTTTGCTGTCACAGGACTTCTTGCCAGCTCGCACAGACTTGGTAACCCAGGTTGTTGCTATTTCTGTGTTTAAATTCAGGATTTAGCGAAATAATCCAATTGTTCATGTTATTCTTCTGTTCTCTCAGTTAGTCATGACAACTGGGACCTCTGAACAGAACTTAGAAGCCAGAGTTCTTTGACAAGCAGAAGAGCAGAAGCTATCCTTTAAAATCTTCTACTGGTACATGCTGGGGAAAGAAGCAACAGCGCCCCAGCCATGGGCATGTAAGGGATCACACTGAAGCCCATGACCAGAATTCCTGATGTTGTTAAGTGTTCTCCCCAGGTGCCTCCAACATGCTGTACTCCCCTGGCAGAGGCCTCAAGTCTATGTATATGACACAAGAAACACGCTTTTGGAGTACAAGAACGTATCGTCAGTGTGGGTGAGCAAAGCAATGATATCTCTAAAGGAACAATGTCTAAACCACTCATCCATGTGGGAGCTATCCCAAACCTCTTCTGTTGTCTACAGCTGAATAATCAACACGAAAATCTAACTGCAGCTGTCCCCAATTCCCACTGCTTCAAATCTCCATTTACGATTTTCCATCTGGGCATCTGGCCAGAAGCAGGTTTGTTCAGGTCAGCAGGAAAGCTCAAGTTGGGCACATAGGGAAGTGATGTTCATCCTTGTGCTGGAGTTGCACTGGCTGGGCCTCTGTGTTACCGCTGAGACTGGATGGACTCCCAAGAGCTCCATTAGCAACTTTAGCAAAATCAAATCCTCCCCTGACCATACTGCACTGTTGAAGAAACTCTGCATCAATCGGCTTCCTCAATGCTCCTCTTTCCAAAACTTTCACAGTGAAGCCCTCAGCATATATCATCTCTAACCATACAATTTGCCAAGTGGCACGTGGTTCTGCGGGGAAATAAGAATGGCACGGTTGTGACTTGGGCAGAATGCCTCCTCCTGACACGGATTGCTTATTAAAAAGAATAAACTTTTCTTAGTGTATACACAACCAAATATCAGTTTAGCTCTAGACAAGACAGGCCCCTGGACAACACTATAAGATTCTGCATGGAAGTTTTACATAAATGCAGATTAGTTGGTAGTTTCCTCTTTCACTTGTTCACCAGTAGACAGAAGCAGTGAACGCATTACTCTAGTTCCTTCCAACAAAACACACACAATGTCCATATACACAGCATGGCCATTGCCTCAAAACATAGAGTAGTAACATCGCTTTTCTTTGGCGTAGTTAGCAAACCTGGATTCCATCATTTAAATGGGCCTGAACCAAATTCATACTCTTAAACAAGTTGGTGCTCGTTTTAAAAGCAAAGTAAACGCCCGAGATAAACATACACTGCCTATGACACCATGTTTGACAGGGCATCAATGGGACTGAGCTATTTTCTACAAACACCCAGGACAATACTTTAGTAAAACAAATTCTATTCATGTTACAGAGCATTTAAAGCCTGCAAAGGCTATAATTCCTTCAGTGGTTTTGGACTAACGACTCACAGTAGTGCAAGAGCTATTGGTTTCACAGTGCGGATCAATGCTTGGATGCAGTCAACAGCTCCCCTCGACTTTCGTTACACAAATTACAAGTTGCTCTGGAGAAATAGCAACAGCAAACAAAGCCAATGTGATTTCTCTTTCATTTACTCTTCTGTAGATCGCAGGATTGATTCCAATACAGTTTCTCTACTATGGAGCGAGAAGAAATAAGAGAGCTTAATAACACCAGAAGTTGCCAACATGTGGATACATGGAAATGGAGCCAGGAATGTAAAAATCCTGGGCACCCAGAGATGCAAACAGGGAGACACCAGTTCAGCTGTTTTCATATTCAACCTCAAATCCCTGGTACTATAACAGACAGATAATGCTCTGCACCAGTGTAACTTGAAATAAAGCACACTTTATTCTTGCTAACTGCTTTTGCTGATGTAGGGAAACACAGCCAAACAATAAGTCCCCATTCAGCAGTGGAAACACACAAACGATATTTGCTTTTTTATTAAAATAACATGTGAAAGATGTATTACAGATTGACCTTCCTTTAAGAAACTTTAGCTGTCCTGGGAGACAACACAGCCTATAACATTTCTTACTAAGGATATCCATAACAGTTTTGGAAGGAGCTTAAAATAAAATCTAAAATATGCATTAAATATATGTTTTTTCTGAGTTTTTTTCCCCCTTCTCTTTTCCCCATGAGCTCTAAAATGCCAATTCCAATGTTTACATGTTTAATTCAGTTCAGTTAGTCTTTTCACCTTTGCCTTGTAGAACTTGGGAGAGAAAGGTTGAAAAGTTAAAGAAAGGGGGAATTTATCTAATTACAATGAAATCTTTTAATGATGTTATGAAAGCACTCCGAGCGATGTTTTAGATTTGCCCCTGCTGTTGTTTGAAGATGTGGTGTTAAAAACGTCCCGGTTAGAGTTACAGACTGCTCAAAAAAACTTTGAGGAATTTTTGCAGGATTTAAAACAGACACACACTTTTAAAGTGGAGAACCTTCAAATGCTACAGCTAATCCACACAATAATTCAACAACCAGCCCATGCTCAAACTCCTAACAGATACCAGATGCAACCTGTAATAAAAACTTCATCGAGGTATCGCAAGCAAGGGGATAATTTCATTTTCTACTTAAGAGCCCTATTTACTTTTAATTAACAAACTGTTATAAGGTGCATGAAAACTACTCCCCCATTTTGCGTACAGTGCTTGTACTGAGATGGCTCCTGGAGATATTTCACTGTCTGAAGAGACTGGGTTGTTCATTAGATGCATTGTGATATGATCAGCTATTGCTTACCTCAAGATACGTGACAACTACATACCACAACGATGCTTTCTGCCTGTACCTTTGCAGCAACTACAACAGGAGGAAGGATAGGACCAAGTGACCCATCTACTTCCGAAGTATAAGTTAAAAGCCAAGAAGAAAAGCAACCTTCAGAGTTCAATGCCACGTACCCTGTAACAGAAACCCATCCTTGGACCATACAGAAACAAGACTTAAGAATACACTGGATTCTATGGCTCAGCCTGTACATTTTCCTATCCACTTTCTCACTCTAATAACCCCTCTCTTCCCTAAGGATTATAGGTCTTCTGCATGTGGATTTTCTCTCAGGAGTGACTGTGGTCAGAAAACAGACACAAATTCTTGCAGTACTTCATACAACTAAGAGGATGCAATTCCTCCTCTGTCTCTTGGTTAGGCAGTACATTTAGTTGGCTAAATAATTAGGCCATTGCTAACGGTGAAGATTTTCCAATGTGGATCTAATTAGCCTAAGCAAAGAAGGCATTTCATGGGAAATTATTTCTTTGCCTTCAAGGAGATGATTCTGCACTCAGTGATATTGTGTCAAGTTATTAACACCCTGCTCGTCTGGTACAGGTCCGGGATGACTTACCCTTGTTCTCTGTTCCAGATTACAGATTTGGCTGCTCCTGAATACCAGCAATCTGAACCAAGATTCTCAGCATTTGTAGCAAAACGCTTTACGTTGCAGAAGCAAAAATTTGAGTGTTAACAGAAAAAAAAAAAAAAATCAATAAACCACCCTATTATGTAAAATCAAAACTTTCTCCAAATGAATGAGTTAACTGTTTAGTATCATGATGAGAACATGACACTCTTGAAGAGACTCACATGCAGATCAATGAAGTCCATAGCTGCTGACAGTCACAAGCTATCAGGGTAACATACAAGAAAGACATTTTTCTTCTCTGATTTCCCTCAATATTTAAGGAATACCTGAGCACTGGCAGATACAGGGTAGAAGGTGGATTGATTTTTGCCCTGATCTACTATGATGGATTTTGTTTTGCAGATATGAGCAGTCAGAAAGATGTCACCATATCCTTGGGCATCGTAGCCTTTTAATCTATGAACAGATTACGATTCAACACAGTGTATCTATTTAATAAAGAAGGCATGCACTAAGCAAAGTATTTAAACTCTTCCATAAAACACCAAGAGCTCAAGAGTAATTCCTAAAGAGAAAATAACAAGGTGACAGTACAACTCCTGACAGCAAAAAAATCTGACACTGTCCACCTGAGGTAATCCTGGTGTTTTCCAACAACAGAGATTTCCACTCATGACAGCATGGGAAAAAGCCAGGAAACAAAATGAGTAAATAACCAAATGACAAAAAAGAGTTTACCTGGATTAAATCACTTCATTCCGTAGCCACTCACTATTTCTACTTCTGACCTGCCACATTCAAGAGTCCACAAAGCTTTTCTGGACTACAGACTATCATTTCCTCCACACTAACAACCACAAATTTCCACAACTTATGAGCGTTCACTGCATGGAAGCATGATCAGCGCATTCTGGTGCTCACACCTTACATCTCTTAAATAATTTGGCACATAACACTGCTCTTGAGCTGTGACTTGGCTGTTTTCAAGTCTGCATTAATCCATTCTGAAATGGTGAATACAACTATCAACAAGAAAGCACGGTGTGCCATCATAAAGTGATATGGACATAATTCTGTTTGATACAGCTGAATGGATTTGTCTAGATTTATAGTATTTTGGACAGTCTGTTATAGGCAGATACATCCTTATGATTTGGGGCAACCAGCTCCGCAAACAGTCAGAAAACAAGAGTTGGGAAAGTGATGTCAGTGCAGCGCTAAGTTTGTTAATAAGTGCATCTCAGCAAAAAGGTACACTAAAACCGCTCAGTGCTGGATAGAACGTGGCCTTTGGACACATCAGAATGTGGCATAATAAACCTGCACCTGCTTGGAGTACAAAGAGTGAACACGTGCCAGCTTATTGTGGCTGATGTTCCTCGTGTTCACTGGAGATGATGGATAATGGATGATAATCGGTAGCTCTATAGTGCACATTCTGCATTGTTCACTATCACGCACTCAGCTTCCCCACCCCATAACACCCCCTGCAATCACAGAAAATGCCTCAAGTTGCAGAACACAAAGCTTCCATGATGAGGAGAGCCACCAGCAAATCCCATCCCACATAACTTTCATTCTGTTCTTTGTGCATATTCAACATTAGCATCATTATCACATGTCAAGGCTGTCTCAGATCTTTGAAATAGTCACTGACTTCACAGGATCACTTCCTAATGTACTGCAGAAAATTGAGCAGGTTGGGGAATTTTGTGTGCAGTTTTCTTTTGTGTTTTTTGGGTACAAAATTCAAATAACTTTTTGCAGAATTTGAAACATCATCAGCTATTGTTAATTTAATTCTAGGAATGTCATTGCTCTCTTCATCAAATGCAACCTCTCTCTATTCCATTCAAACTTTGCAGGGTGAGGGTGTCTGAAACATTAGCATATGTTCATCTTTCAGCAAAAAATCCCACCATTCTGTGTCACTCAGGCACTATTAGAATCTTTAAAGAAATATTTTCACTGTAGAACTCAATTGTTATTTTGCATCTCACTGACAACAGATTTACCTGTGTATCTGCTACAAGACATTCAAAGCAATCATCTTCAGACCACCCACTCCAAACTGACAGAACAGATTCCTCCGTTTTCCACACTGGGATGGTGACGTTCCAGCTCTGTGTGACCATTACTTGCTTGGTTTTCCCCCGTAAACCCTATTTTCTCTCCAAGGAAACCAAATCCCTTACCTAGGTGTCAGAAGAAGTTCAGTAACTCCCTCTTTGCAGGAGACATTGCAACAATATATCTCGTATTTCAAACTCAGGTGACACTACTTCAAGATCTGTACAAGGAGCAAACGACAGTGTGACACTGCACAGCCATTCTGACTTTTCTCGTATTATACTGGCATCTCTTTATAGATGGCCTTTTTATACAAATTAATTCTGAGCCTCTGTGCAAAGCTTTCTGGATTCAATAATACTGCTGTAATACATATAAATCCTAAAATGTCTCTGGAACAATCTAGTGAGCAAAAACCTCTGAACCAAACCAAAACACACAGTCAACACAAGATTCCTTTTGTACCTTAAATGGCACAAAGGCGTTTAGGAAGTTTCCCTGACTTTTGTGAAAGTTCACCAGGCTCCATTATCTCTGACTAGAAGAAAGAGAAACACTTTTCAAAGTCGTATATAATAATAAAAATTTCTCATTCTCACAAATTACATGTTCTAATTGAAGTATTTCTAAATCGTTGCTTAATTCTAAGTTAGAAAGCTGAGATTTTATGTCTCTATAAATTACTCAATAAAATGGTGCTTTGTCTTTCTTCTGAAGTTGTTTTATGAACAGATGAAGCAAAAATGATCATAAAACGATGAAGTAATTTCTAAAAGCAAAATTATTGACTTCAATTGAAATGCTTTCTAAAGGTTTTTAATTGCCCTAAATTTGTGAAAAACTACCCAGGAGATCAACAAATTGATATCAATGAAGGGCATTATGCTGTTGAGAGCACCCCTGGCCTCGAGCCAGGCAGAACAAATAGAAAGGAGCATTTTCACCGGGCTGCAAATTATCCAAAAGCTAAAAGAAAGCTATGGAGTTAAAGTGACATGTTTGTATGGTGGGAAAAAGATCAAATATTGATCGTCCAAGCTGAGGTAATTAGAGCGGTTGTCAAGGAGATGGGATGCATGTCGTTAGCCCTACAGAAATGCATCTTTGTTTCATATTGAGTGAATTAGCTGTTCAGCAGTTGGCAGTGGGTTTTCTTTTCTTCCTTTAGAAGGCTATGCTCCATTCGGTGGTGACACACTCCCGTAATTCAGTGTTTAAAAAATAAACATCGACAAATACACTTTAAAAGCTGATTCTAAATATTCAGAGTTTTTCTACATAGACTTTTATGGATATTTTGTTAAACTGAGCTGTAAAACATGCATCTTCCTATGCTTTAAGGCTTCTACTGGTGTAAGACACCAGACTGTAAACAGAGAAGGACGACACATGGCGTGGAACTGAAGTGCCTGCTGGTTTCGAACTCTCCAGCCTTGCCCTGGGTAGTCAGTCCCTGCAGATTAACATCAGCCCAGTGGGGACTGAAGCTCACACTGCTCTGGCCACCACAGACCCATCTGCTGGAGCTGGTACCACTCGTGTGTCACCAGTAGCTCACTGCTGTCACCTCCCTATCAGCCCAGCCCATGACGCTGGAATCTCACAGTGCAGCTCCCTTCTCCTCCAGCAACCAGACCCAGGAAGACCTTGGGCTGACAGCAGCATCTTCTGCTGAGGCTTAGGCTTTGTCAGCAATGCCTAGGAGATGAAGCAATGAACACAGAACAGAACATGGCATCTTCTAGAACTGTGCAATGCTACCAGATTCCCCAGAAAGACACAAACCCAATGTTAACAGTTTCACCCCTGCAAACTGGAGATACTTCAGTCACAAAATCTACATCTTTAACAGTGAGCAAAATAGTTACTGATAGAACACGTAACATTTGTGACAACTAGGAACGTGGGGATTGCAGGTGTCAGGTCTAATCTCCTCAAACAAAGGGGCACGGTTTCTGAAAGACATTTACTAAATAGCTTTACCTACCACACTTGTGGCAAAAAAAGGCCCCATCCCAAATGAGCCCCATCCCAAATGACAACATAGAAGTGAGATGTACAAGACTTCAATTCCCCAGGAAAGACAACCCATCTGATGCCTAAAAACCCATTATAACCACTTAATTCAAAGACTTCTCTTCTTATAAAAGTAAAATGAAAGAAAAAAACTAAGCCACGCACAATATTCCATCCGTCCAGATGCCATGAGATTCCATAACACAGCAACACTTTATAGAGATGCAATAAGACCCAAGAGTGAGGGACTAGCAGCTGCTGGGCTGCATATTCACTCTGAAATACTTCTGTAACTATTTCACGTTTGCATTCCCATCATATCCAAACAGAGAAAAGAGCCTTTTCCATTCTTTCTGCCATTAGAACTTGGTTGAAAAAGCAATGGTATCAAAGTAAAAGCAATCCTTCAGATGATGGAAAATCAGCCAAAAGACCATGTTCTTGTTCAGCTTGTTACAGAATTGTATTCTGTTATTGCACAGGGAAAGAAAAGATTAGAGTAATAACTTCTCCAGTTCCTCTAAATGGAACCCCACATCCGATATACCATGAGAACTGAAAAAACCAACCCAAAAGGCCAAACAAACCACTAACCCAATAAGCAGCACTGATGTTTCACTTTCTCCTGTCATGCACTTGGTCAATGCCTGTCACATAAAACAGCACAACGACTCAGGACAGCCTTGTCTTGCTCGGATAATGTATTGATGCATTATACTGTAAGGTGGCAGTTATCCTTCAAGAAAAGACATCAACATTGCCCAACAGGTGTCATGCAGTGGTAAAGGAGCCCTGTCACAAAGAATACTGTATGGATGCTGTTAGCTGAATGTTGAAAGGTGTTCAGTTTTTAATGTAAGCAACTGCATGTTTACTGTATTGCCACCTTGCTCAATAATTAACGTATATGTGTCAGAATACATGAAAAAGAGATGTGATTTCAAATACCTTCATTTATTAAGTTTGTTTACTTGTTTAAGCCAAAACCTGATCATGTTTACTTAATAGTGAGGTTAAGAGTTTCACTTGCACAATAAATACCACACATTGTGTCTGGCACAACCAGACCTTTAGATCTGCAGTGCTTCTGTTTCAGTACCAACGCTGAAATAATGACTCCTCTTACAACAGAAGCCAATTTTTGGCCAACAGAAATGTTGTTTCCATAACAAGCAGCTCTTTCACTTACTGTGGGCACACGGCCTCTGAATAGAACAAGAAAAGGGCCCTTTCCTATCCATGTCCTGCTCACAACAGTGGACCTTTAATCTTACGTGGCACAAACTACATTGAGCTCACACATCTCTCAAAAGAAAGCCCAGTAACGGACTTCAATGGATCTCAATCTGCTGAACAACAACGACAGTTCAGCAGCTGCAGAGGAGAAATCATAAGACTGTACGCAGTGCCCTTCAGTGGATGGAGGAATCCTCACTCTAAAGCAGACAACTGCCAGCTTCTCACAGAAAGGCATGTATCTCACCATTCTTTGCTGGGAAGATCCCAGTACATCTTCCCTGAAGCCACACGTAACAGAAGCTTGCACACCTCAACAGCATGAAAACAGCATGAAAACTCATTTCAACACAACAAATTTCAACAGGGAAGGAATTTGGGGGGCTTTGTGTCTAAATGTGCCGTGGTTCCTGTCTGATCAAACTGCAAAGCAGGATAAGAAAGGAGTCAGCTGAAAAGATAAGAAATGAGAAAAGCTGAAAGAATAAACTCTTTAGTTCATCCTTGTCACACTCAACAGGGTCTTCAGGATTTTTTAAGAAGAACCCATGCAGGGCTGGCCTATAATGGTATACCAACTTCTTTTGAAACTGCTTCTGGTGACCATCAGTACTGCCAGGCACACAAGCAGCTTTGAATATCCCTTAAGCTTTCTTTCCATTTATTGAAATTTTCGTTTAGGTAAATCCACGTTTCCCTTCCTTCTCTTGCCTTTACAACAATTGGTGATAATTGCTGTCTGACTTTGACAGAACAGGTAATGTTTCAATATTCCTCCACCGCTACTTCTTGTGCTGCTAACAGTTCCAGGATTGCAGCAGCAGACAGCACCAGGACTCTCAAGGACCTGATCTAAGCCAACTTCAATGTTGTCTACAGGTGAATGGTTGTCACTGAATTCTTCAGGTTACTGCGAAAAATTATAAGTTTTAAGAGAAGTTTAAAGCTCACTTGAGAGAAAAATTACCATTTTTAGGCTAAGAATAATGTCAGGTAAATGGGGTTTAATTTTAAGGCCTGCTCTGGATTAGCTAGCCAGTCACAGCTGTCAGGTAAAGCCTTGTCCTCTGCGTGCTCACTGTATCTCAAAGTGTATTGCAATGTTCTAACAGAAGGGCTATATTTATTATTATTACTGATTTGATGTATCATACACAGCAGTCTTTCAGCTCTGAAAGAGGGCTTTTATATCAGTTACCAAAAGAATTAATCTCCAGGACTGCAGAATTATTGTCTAAAGTCTCTCTTTAGCCTTGCCTGCAATAAATGAATGAACGCCATCCTGTATTCTCCTCAAAGCTGCAAAGAAAGAGGTGGAAATCCTGAGTACCAATTTGAAATTACAGAAGACAGCCTGTTGGCCCTGGAAATATCAAAATTTGCATCAGTTCCAAACTTAAAGTGTGTGGCAGATGCAGAACATGAAACTGCTGCATCTTCCTGGGGATTCTGGTATTTCAACAAAGACCATTTTGTCTCAGGACATTTCTTACCAGTAAAACCCCTCAGTGATTCACAGAAGAATGACAATGAAAATGTAAGTGCATCCCATGCCATTTTCCATTGAGAAAAAAAAGAGGACTGGAGAAGAGATGTGTGTATCAGACTCTAAGCTGCTGATAGACAACAAATATTTGTTCATTGTATTATTACGACAGCATGCAGTTAAAATAAGCAACACTTTTTTGTTCTAGACGCCCAGTTTTTCTTACTCAGACCATGGAAATATGAGTTGATCAGCATTCCATCAGCTTTGTGAAAGCATGGACTCTGACACGAATTCTTAGTCCCTGTTAGAGACTTGTACCTGATTTTGTCTGGCATTTCAACACAGTACCAAGATCATTATTCCATAGGGATTTTATCACCTTGAGTCCAGACTGGCCTTCTAGGGTGTGAGTTATGAATTTGATGAATGGTATGCTCTGAAAACCCCGTGGCAATGGCAAATGATGTGGGCTGTACAGGTTCACAGTTACAAATCCCACCTGGAAAGGACCTGTGGCGACCAAGTAACAAGAAAGCCTTCAAACTAGTCTTGTGTCCTGTCTGCGACTCGAACAGTAGAGAATGTTTTAACTCCATTATGTTAAGAATCCTTTTCTAAACCCTTCCTGGGCACCTAATGCGTGCTACCAAAATGAAAGCCAGCTTTATAGTATTTCCCTAAAAGACAAAGATGCATCCCTTGTTTAAAAGGAAAAAAAAAAAAGAAAAGGATTTTCACAAAACTTAAGATTTTCTTGTCATTAAAAAAACCCACAAACCTTTCAGATGTACAGAGAAGGGACTGTGACTTTGTTAGCACTATTCAAAGGTGGAATGGAAGCTTGGATACTTTTTCCTACTTTAACAACTTCAAAAAGATAATGAAGAAAAGCAGGAAGTGGGAAGAACATCTTCCTGCATTAACAGCCACTGACTGGCAGATACAGGAAGGAGATAAGGTAGCATGGCGAATTAGTCTTTAAAATGTGCACCTTGAAATCCACTATTACTTAAAATAGATATTTGTACTTTTAAAAAAGCTCCCATTCAGTTATTTTGACTCTTTTTCTCAAGAGGCTCAAACCCAGCATTCCCTGTGTCCTGTTGGATCAGGCACTTGGGAAACAGGGGCATCAGCTGGGAGTGCTAGGCAGAAGGTCTTTGGCAGAACTTAATTAATGGACTTGGGCCATGACATCCAGTGTAGAGCTTGGAGCACCTAAAGAATACCAAGGAATTAAAATTATATAAGCTTTAGGTTATTATGGGCTGCTTTCCAAAAAAGCATGACTTCCAAAACTTGAGCATGCAAGCCAGATTTCCTTCCTGGCTCCGTCTCACAATGCTGTAATCATTTAATTCAGTGGGACTACGAATTTTCGTCTGCTATGAGGTACAAGAGCTAAAACAATGCAAGTGTTTTATAAACTGTGGCAAAATTAATTTGCAATTGATGAGAGAGAGTAAAATCAATAATGTCCTGCAGCAATTCTGCACTCTTGCTTTCTGCAAGTCCTGCTGGCTGCTGAAAACCCCCCAGCACTGATAAGAAATGAATTTTTTTGTTAATAACTCATTATATATTATTATAAATTTTATTCTTTTTATCTAAAGTACGTGTTAAGACCCGTTCGTGACCAGGAAAGGAAGTTTCTTTCTCTATGAGTACTTTAAAGTCTGGGAATATCATATCTTCCTTTCTCCAGAGTAAACCATCCCGAGACTATAATGAATGTTATTTCTCAGGTCTGACAAGTCATTTCTAAAACAATCACACTGCTATTATAATGAATCAGAAATTGACTTACAGGCAAAACAAAATGTGAACAATATAGTGTAAATACAAGCCGCGTGCCTTTAGCCAAGATAAAGTTTGAGGCTGTGAGGGATTCCAGCCCAAGCAGACAGGCAGATGTATCTGTGTATACCGGTGTGCACGCATGTCACACTTCCACACTCTGCTCATATGCCGACAGCTCCTGAACAGAACATCTGTCACACAATCACCTCCTCTCTGAAGCACTGTTCAATCCATAAGGCTTGGTCTTGGGACAGCAAAGTCAAATTTTGGTTTTTAATAATGTTATATCTAATCACGTTCAAGACAGAACATTTTCTTGGAAGATGCCTCTAATTCCTTCAGAAATATAATTCATCATTTCCCTCCTGAGCTCATCACAATGACAACAGGGACTGATGGAGCCCCTGGGCACAACAGGCACATAACTGCCGGGGAATACTAATGGAAATACACTGCTGAAACAGCTGTCCTGAGGCAAACAGGCAGCAACAAGGCAAGTAACACTGTGCTTCTAATGGAAGCAGAGAAGATTTCATTGGTGTTCCTGAAGGAAACCAAACCAACTGGTGGCTCATGTCCAGCTTTTCATCCCCTGCTCTCAACTCCTTCATCCCCCAGCCCGTACTGATAATGAGAACTGCTCCCACCCAGGTGCAGGACCTTGCACTTGGCCTTGCTGAACATTATGAGGTTCCCATGGACCCATCTCTCCAGGTCCTTCTGGATGCAATCTTCCCATTGCTTTTCCAATTACGTGGTACTGTCTGGTATCTGCTACACAAAGTGAACCCTCAGATATCAACTGAGAATAACCGAAGAACATGTGTTGAAAAAAAACTGTTGAATAAGAACAAACTTCTTGTCATTCTTAGAAAACAGAATAGGAAAAATAAATAAAAAATAGAAAGGATCACATTTTTTTAATTTCTGTTTCTTGTCTTTTTAAAAAAAAGTGACCACTCAAGCCTCAAAAGGATGAATAATTTAATTTATAGTTCCAAGAAACTGCAGTTTTTTCAATCGCATTTTAGTAGCTTAAGCCACTAAACCAGTTCCTTATGTGTAGAACAATAATGGTCTGATTTTGCTGAAGTTAAGTAAGACTTTGTCCAGCTCTCAACGGGATGGGAGCAGACTGCAAGGCACATTCTGTATAATCACTTCTAATATAAGATAAAATGCACATAGCTTTTATCTGTTCTCTTAAAGAGCTGCATGTAAATACACAACATTCTGCCAAATACACTCAAGGATTACTTGTTTCTTACTCACTAAGAAATACACTAAATTGCAAGAAAAACACTCTAACAGGCTTAGGAGGAAACAGTATTATCGATCTTCGCCCAAAATGGGCTCCTGTGTCTGAATCTGTTCTACATTTCCTTCCTTAACCTGGAATACACAGGAGGAATTCTAGCACAGAAGTTTCCCATGCAAATACACAAATTAGATGGGAAATCAAACTCTGCTCCCATATCCCCAATGACAAATTTCATTCATTCTGAGGCTGAGTGAGAGGAGCAGGTTACAATGACATGGTTAACAATTCATTTTAGTCAATTTAATGATAATCACTCTGCAATTATCTCTTATTTACAAACATGAAAATACTTGCTTTAGTTAAGAAATTAATCATAAAACACACAAGGTATTTAATATTGTAATTAAGTATAGATTTATTAATGACACATCACACTTGTAACTAATTAATCCACACAGTTAATCACTAAGTATCTTGCTAAGTGCTTATTAGAGTGTCTCCACCCATGGGCAGTTGATATTTCCCTTTGTCATCTGCCTGGTATCTTCATGTTTCAAGACAGCAAGGAACGTAAAGGATGGCAAGACCTCCGAGTGAGCTATTTTGTGTTATGGGTATTACTGTTTCACTGCTTTACACTTAGCAAACGACCCAACAGCTCCTGTCCTGGAATTGTCCTTGCAATCTAATAACTTCAAATCTCAAAAGTAGGAAGCTCTGCCTGACCCAGATAACTCGTACTTTGTGTTAGAATAGACATGTTTTTTCTTTTAATAGACATTTGCACACAAAAGCAGTTCTTTCTTAATGATGAAGCCTTTTATTGATTAAGGAACTTTCCTCTACACAGGAAATGTGTGCTACCTCAAGAAGCCTGCAGCTGGCAACTCCTTTACAATGGTGGCCGCACATACTGTGCAAATGGGCTGCGGCTTCTTATTAATAATGTTTTATTATTTATTCATATTCGGTAACGTTCAAAGTCTCTCATCTCAATCGCAAGTTCAATAAAGCACAGGTGATCGATACCTAAAGCCTGACTCAGCTCCTACCCTAACATACTACAACAGAAAAAATGCAAGTGAATGAGATTCAAGGTACAAGCGAAGTAATTGAACTCACAGACAAACTTCCTAGCAGTTCCCTGCTATTTTGATGTCCTCCATAAATCCCTGGAACTCAAAACAGTGTGTGGCCATGGCACTTAGGGACATGGTTTAGCAGGTACAGTGGGGTTGGGCTGACAGGTGGACTGGATAAGCTTAGAGATCTTTTCCTGCAACCTTAGTGACTTTATGATTCTATGGTTCTGTAACTGTCAGCTTCATCACCATGAAGATTTTCAGTGTGATTTCATATTTAAAGTTGAGAACGTACCCATACCCTCTGTATTGCTCACTTCTTCACCGTTCCCCCTCTCCTTGCTCCTGATCCCTGTGTGCAAGTGTCCTCTTTCTGCCGTTGTTACTCAATAGTTGGCCAACATTTATACAACAGTACAAATGTTTGCAAACAGAAAACAAAGTTCAAGGATTGGGAACACAAAACCACCCCAACATAATTGGATACATCCACTGATATTTCTATTGGCTTGGAAACCTGCACACATGACAGGGCTTTGTTCAAACAAGATTTTGTGTAACAGCCATATCAAAGTAACAAGTGTCCTCATGAGCCGACTGCACCATTTTGGAGAGCTTCACTAATGTCTGAAAGTATCAGAGAGAGACGTATAATCAACGGATCACACATCCTTTACCAGCTGCCGAAGATTCTAACCTATTCAAGATGGTTTTATCTTATCTCTGGAATAATTACTGCTGTAAGGGTTCCACATGCTTCAATGAAACCAGAAATATGTTTTTATCAGGAAGCTGAATGAAATGGAGCTGCTTGGTGTGCCTGGGTAGGGAGCTTTTTCTGAAGTAAAAAACAGAAAAATGGTACATATCTTATACTACTTTTAATACTTTGGCATGAAGGGAACTTCAACTACCACAAATGATGGAGTAAACCTTAGCGAGATTAATGTGTCGCATATATATATGGTAGTACCTACATCATAGATGTCCAGAGCATGAGATCAAAACCCCAAATCAGCCACAAGCATGTGCGTCCTTACCTCAAGAGAATCAGTATGCTCCTCTTTCCACTTCTGACAAAATTATTCCAATTTCCACCCAAGAATGTCAAACTGCACTTGAAAATAATTAGGTTGCTTTCTCACTATGAGAGAAAACAACAGCCATGGATCTCTAGCATGCATTAATTTCTATGCAGTTGGGTTTTTTGGTCTTGGTATTTTTATTTCAACCCCCCTCATGATGAGCAAAGGCCAACAGATGGCTAACCCAATTGTGTTGAGATTGCCCAGAGGAGCTTGCCTTGGCCTGAGGCCCTGCAGGAATACACACACAGACACTTCTCTCCCCTCCTACAAAATAAGACATGAATGGACTGTGCAACACAAGCATACGTACAGTAATAAAGGCGCTGTAGTCAAAAACACTTTAAAACTTTAAAACTTTCTAACAGAAACCACAGTGACTGTGTGAAGCACAGATTTTGTTGGGTTTTTTGAAAGGAAGAAACGCATACTTGCAGGCCTAGCTCACTGACCCCTCTCCCTGTCTGCAATGTTCCCACCCAACTCCAACATAAGATAGTGTCAGATGAGCACTGGAGACTCTCTGCCATGTCCATACAGTCTGGAATTCCCGAGCTGAGATAGAACGATAAATGAAATAGAACTACATGGCCGATGGCCAAAGACAGCAGCACTGATAAAACCGGCAAGCCCAGCAAGTAACAAGAGCTTCACACACAGGACCATCTGCCAGAGAAGCACACTTTACAATATGCCTCCCTTACTGGGGGATGCTGTTGCACTTGAGCTGTTATTGATGTCCTTTCAAACAAGAAGTGCCAAGGCAAGCCCCAGGCAGATGCTCACCTGGGGACATGTATCCTTGCAAACTTTTCAAGAGGAATCCAGGGCACCCCAGCCTATTTTTAATTCAATAACAGTTGTGGTACAAGGGAAGATGAATGCTAGTAATAATACAGAAAATAAATTCTTTTCTCATAATCCGCTGAAAGCCAAGTGATGTGGCCGTTAGAGTAAAACATCTGAAGCTCATTTGAGACTTCAGCTTTCTGGTGCTAAACATTTTTCCAATCTTTTTTTTTTTTGGCAAGAGTCGATGGGCAATATATACTGATTGAATCAGTGATACTAATTGTACATACTCTGCAAAAGCAGCTATTTCACCCCAGCTGAAGCTCTGCTGGATGGTACACTGGGGCTCACAGAAAAGGCAGTTTGCAGCTTTCTGTCTGCTCTTCTATAGGTGTTGGTTTCTATTTTCCCACATTGGCTAAGTATCAGGTATTCACATCCATTCTGCTCTGCCAGAACTTGTCCTTCCCACAGCTCTATCTTAGCAAATACAGTACTTCTACCAAAATCGAAGAGGCAGCACGGTTGGTCCTTTTAGTTCTACACAAAACAAAAAGGCTCTCTGTAGAATAGCAATTCTATATCAATCTTGTAATGTCACAGTATATTCTAGAAATCATGGCACAGCTTCCAATACTGAGCATAAGAAGAGTTATACTTGCTCAAAGGTCCAACCACTCCAGTAGTCCTGCCTCTCATAAAGGCCACAAGCACACACACACACAAGGAAAACTAAGAACAAGGCATGCATTTATCACACTTTCTCCCGGCAATCTTTCAGCCTCCAACTACTTCAGCTCAAAAAATTTCCTGAGTGCACTCTAGTTTGTCTTGCAAGTCAACAGTCTGTGAATCACCTTCTATGGACTTGCCTGCAAGTGAACTGCTTGCATCCCCAACTACACTGGCAAGATGTGCCACATCTCTACTACCTGTATGTATTTTGAATCTAGCTTCTACTAGCATGACTAAGAAACACTGAAGTCTCACCTTGGAAGAGATAGTGATCAGTTGATCCTAATGAATCCTCTCACACCACTACTATTTCTTCAGGTTCTGTAGTCTCCTCCCTTCAGTTGTTTCTTTTCCAAGCAAGAGTCATACAGAAGTCATTACTTATCTTTGCTTGTCTTATTGTCTTTCCCTGGATCTTCTTCCAGTTCCACTTCAGCCTTTTGGAATTGACAGAATCAGAACTAGGAGTGGTATCCAAGGTGTGGATTTCTTTGATGACTTAATGATGTTCTGTCTTTTGTGCCTGGTTCTTTGGTCCTTGCCTCATAATTCCTAACATTTGCACTGTTTGAGGTTGGTTTTTGTTTTGTTTGGGTTTGTTTGTTTTGTCTTTTGTGGGCCCACCCAGACAGATGAGAACTATTCCAAGTGCCCTGTACTTACCTCACACCAAATACAATGTGGGCGTCAGGTCCTTGGCAGGTCCTTGGTCTTTTCTTTGAAGATTGCTTCTGTTGTAGGGCACTCCTTCCTAAGGCAGACATACCTGCATGACTGATATTAACTGCATTACAACAGCCCTTACCTACATGTTACTTGAATCCTCAACCACCACAAGTCAGATTTCTCTCTGCGCAAGCCACCCTGACTTCTCTCAAGTGGACTATATTTAGCCAGGCATTCAGTAACTATTTTATGACAGTCTCTACTAAATTTGCTGGTAAAATCTTCCAGTTTACATGCCTGTAATTCCCTAGAAACTTCAGGCATCGGTTGAGCAACAAAATTATCTCTAATAATCTAAACCAAAATGTTTAAATACTTGCTAGGGAAAACACCAGTTCAGAGAGTCCTTTGTGCACAATTAGAATCTCCAGACAACGTTTTTTTAAAAGACAAACGTACTCCATTTTTTAAGGGAAGGCAATGACTGCAATGTTTCTGTTGTAGCCTTGGAAAAGGTGGTAACAGATACAGTTTTGTATGTATTTTTGTACCTTAAATTTATTTTCCCTTTCAATTTTCTGCCCCCACAAACTACTTTTATCTTAATTTTTAAAACAGGTATGTTCAGACTGACGGAATACAAACATTCACTACAGATGAGAACAGTTGTGTACAGTTCTTCTACATCAACATCTGGGAAGGTAACAATTCATCCCAATTCTCCAGCTACCACACTACACATCAAGCTTGCATCTTCTGGTAGAAGGATGAAACAAAATTGCATCATCTCTGGTTGCCACAAAGCTGCAGCTTGAAGGCATGTGGTATTTATTAAACACAGTTAAAGCTACTGAGAAAGTCAGAAGCAAAGATATCTAAACAGGATAACATTTATCAGTTATCAATAGTTCAGGGAAAAAAGACCTAAAGGTTTAACAACAGCTCTGACCAATCAGTTCAGTAGGTCACAGAAAGCCTTTTCCAATAAACACCCCCTTACTCAGAAAGACAAGACATTTGTAGCTTCTAAACTGTTGTTCCCAGCAGTTCCATTTTACTGATGATCACCCATGGTTGGACTGTCTGGCTAAGCCTGGTTTGGCTAAGCAGAGCTGGCTGGGTGACACAGCCACACTACTGCTTTGCTGCAATGGGAGCACCTACCTGGTTGGTTGTGTCAAACGGGATGAGAGCTGTGCCCACCAACTGTTATCAGAGAACTTGTATTTCCATTAAGCGCTTAGTGGAGGCTCTTGCAATCTGATTTTACATATGTTTTGTGTTAGTCACATTTGCAATTACCCAGGTTATCCCCACCTCCTCATTACTCCTCATTACATTACTATAATGGAGAGTCAGCTAATTGAAACCATAGTAGCAGTTTTAGAGCCGGACAGACTTTTCCTGTAATAATACACAGCTTCCCCTTCCTTCCTCCACAGAAAGTGTAGGAAACTCACAGCCAACAATCCTAAGGGGAAAGTTTTAAGCACTGATCATATGCAACAACTCTACTGGCAAGTAAAGGAACCATCCTTTTCTTTCCTTTCGCCTCCCTGTGTCCCAAAACACCAAAACACAGAAGTGTAATGAATAGACTAAAGACACAATACACTTCTGAAAGGGATCTCACAGGAGACCCAGCGGAGAAGGGATGACTGTCTTTGCACTGCACACAATTCTTCACTTCCCTGGGTGGGTGAGAGCGTTTTCATGTATGGCAGGGTAGCGCTAATTGCACTCTACCCATGATGGTCACCTTCTTCCAGCAGCTGCTCTACAGCACAAAGCCAGAGCTGAGAGTGCTCCAGCCTTTCAGGCACAGATGCTCCCATCCCCTCCCCCAGCAGCCTTCCCGGATACAGTTTGGGAAAGCCAGGGGGGAACTGGCTCCAGGGGCTTGTTACACTGCCTTTGAAGCTGCAGACCTACTGCAGAATGAGTGCACGGCTACAGACCTGCCCTGACATACACATCAATAACACTAATTACAATTTTATAAGCAATTGTTTAAAAAAGCAAACCAAATAACATGTAATCTTTTATCTCATTATGCCAAACAGCAAAAAGATAAAAATTTTAAGAGGTGCGTTGCTTTAAAATCTTCCAATTTAAATTTCTGTGTATTGAGCTATGACAAAACTATCTGTCCAGACTGAAAAGAAAAGGTATTTTAGATAAAAGTAGTACATTAATGCCCTGGAAGTCCAAAATCATATTATACAAGTATAATTGTGTATGAAGTGGGGGCAATAAATATGCCTCATATATATCCTCCTCTTTTCTTATTAAAAATACAAATCTAATGTAGACAGGCCATAATTCCTTGTACACTTTGACTATCAGCAGTGGTAGGGCAAGTCCATCCTAACCTCCTCTCCCCCAAATGCTCATGAATATCCCTGTTCCATGACCAGTTTGGTGGGAGAAGGGCTTATGGAGTGCTAAGGGATGGGCTTTTCCCTTTCTGTCCCCCATCTCCACTCCTTGCTGCAACTCAGAGACCAGTCCAGGAGATGAAAATGCCAGGCAAGGAAGGACATGGAGTGGGGACAGGGGGAGCACACTCAGGTTTCCTTTTATGCCTGCTCAACAATATCCTTTTATGCCTGGAGTACTAATGGCTCATTTGGCCTGTGCACCCCCAGTTCTCCTACACTAGCGGAAACATTTCATTTGCCTTTGGCGTGTCCCTCCCTGGGGGCTGCACCGCTTCAGGTCCCCCCCTCCACTAGCAAACCAAAGGCAATGCTTCCTGAAAGGTCAGCAAGGATAAAACCCATCACTTCTACTCCTCAGAGCTCACACACCAAAACCTACTCACTACACACCAAGCAAAAATTACTGTTCTATCAGAAGTCACACCATTGGTGGATGCAGCTCATTGCTAGCTCTAAAACAACAGCTTACAAGGAAATCAATGTCAGTTTGGGGAGATGACACAGACACTGGAACCGGAGTGAGACAAGTGATCCCACAGTCTGAAATAGGTTGGCATGTGTGGGTTGTACAAGTACACACTCGGAATGCAGCCAGTGCTCTGAGTTGGCACTGGTTTTTATGGATAAAGTAAGTACATCTTCAAACTGTCTCTTTATAACATAAATGCTAACAAAACCCTAGACGCAATAGAAGTCGGTCTTACAAATAAGGAATAGGGTATAATAAGTTGCACATTTCTAGGTAAATGCAGAATGCTTTAAGCACTGTTAGAAACATAAAGATGACATCATTTTAGCCACTAAAAGACATGAGAAACTTGTTCCCATCTACCCTATCTGAGCACTATTATGTGATAGATTTTGGAAGACCCTTAAAATGAGGCAGCTTGAATAAACCACCCCAGGCACCACTGAACTCATAAATAACAGCAGCAATTCCAGACAGAGCTCTAATACTATTCTGTAATTCAGAAATTAGCACTACCTTGTGCTTATGACACACTTGCCCACTACATTATCATTTTACAACTAGTTTCCCCTGTCCCCCCAGGTATTAGTAGCTTTTCAGATAAATTAACTTAGAATCTGTTATGGGAACATTCTTATTTCGGGTCAACAATTTCAATATGAACTCATTGTCTCCATGAAGCAAAGAAATATTATAATCCATTAATATGTCTTTCAACAAAAAGGATGAAATCTCCCCCTGGTTAGGCTGATAAACACTTTGGTGTCAAAACTAAGCCTCTTTATCATGATGGTCTGCTGCTCCAGGCACTTTATCTACTTTACAGATGAAAAATCAGTTCTACTTTCATGGAATTAGATTAATGCCATAACAGGAAATACTTCTGGAGCTGGACTTGCTTCATGCCTTCAAAGCCGGCTGTAAATTTAAAATACTTCCTGAACTCCAAAGATAAGACAGGAGACGGGGAAAAAGAAAAACAGCGGAGTGACCCTCTTTCTGCAGAAAAATATTGCTTCCTGAAAGAGCTGTGGAAAGCTCCTTGCTAAGGGCACCGCGCTCCAGAAGGCCCGGGGCAGGGCCGGGCGAGCCGAACATGAGGATTCTGGGTACAGATCAGACACTTGCCATAAATCTGCTCCCTCCATAATCCGCTCTGATAAACTTTTCTTTTTTTAGTCACCCTACTTGGCAAAAGCTGCACTAATAACTTTCTCAGCTTTTAGCAAACACAAACCAGCTTGCTGTTTTATGGACAATATTTCTCAAGGATTACGGTTCTGCAAACTTTGAAAAATGCTGACCTCGAGCCTTGAAACTGAATTTCAATGCTGAAAAGGGACAACGAGCAGCAAAGGCAATAACACCTTTATACATAAATAGCCTTACAATAAAAGATGTAAGGCGTTCTTAAGACTCATTTCACATTCATAGTAATAGAACCTGGAGTTTGATACCAAATATTACTATAAAGGCAGACTTTAGGGGATTCTGTGTTCAGTTTGACAGGATAGGGAGGGTTTCCTTTAGCCCCTGTTTCCATCACGCAGTGTGTGCTAAGGAGTCTGGGTTTCTTCATATGGTATACATTTCAACATATGGAACATCACATCGCTAAAAGCTCAGGATTAAATCATAGAATCATAGCATGTTTTGGGTTGGAAGGGACTTCAAAGCCCATCCAGTTCCAATCCCTTGCCACAGGCAGGGACACCTCCCACTGGATCAGGGTGCTCAAAGCTCCACCCAATCTGTTCTTGAACACCTCCAGGGATGGGGCAGCCACCTCTTCTCTAGGCAGCCTGGGCCAGCGCCTCCCCACCCTTATTGTGAAGAATTTCTTCCTAATGTCTAATCTAAATGTCCCTTCCAATTTAAAGCCATTCCCCCTCATCTCATCCCTGCAATCCCTGATACAGAGCCCTGCCCCCAGCTTTCTGCAGGCCCCCTTTCAGTAGTGGAAGGAATATCTTAGTAGACTTTACAATTAGGTACTGAATAAAAGTAACATTTACACACTCACACCTTAGAGTCAAAGAATCTGAGGAAGATAACTTATGGGAACATATCTACCTTTCCATCTCTTAACTAGATCAACACTTGAGCCTACTTGGGCCAACAGTTTTACACATCGTGTAATCCCTTCTTCCATTTCTGTTTGTTGCTTTCAGTCCATTCCTGCAACTGGAGAAAAAAAGCATTTGCTGTTTCACCTCCCTGGTCAAACTTCACCCATGTAACATTACTGGCTCAAAGGTGCCTGGGTGTAAGTGATTATTCCCATGCTAAGGCACTCTTCACTGGATCACGAAGCGCAATTGTCACTTTGATAGAGGAAATGAAGTTCATTGACCAGCACAAATCTCAAACGCGCACGAAAGGGATGGTCAGCATTCACGTTCAGGCTTCCATGCTCCATGTCAAGAGCAGCATGCGATTTCTGAATGTCAACTTTACTCCCAGGCCTAAACAGGTACATAAAAAGCCCATCCACAAACCACCATCAGCCATGAAACACCACATCAGATCCACAAGATGAACAGCCTGCAGCTCACCACTCTGCTGATGTCTAAGCACCGATTTAATCAGTAGGAATAACATCAGAGGTTTGGTGAAGATGAGTGGGAGGTGAGAGAATGCTGTGAAAAGGGCACAGAAGTAACGAAACCAACTGAACTTCAGGACAGAGCTGTGTAAAGCATGCATTTACACATTTATGAGCTCAGCTTGAAGCTTAAACACGCACACAGTTGTCTAAATGTTCCTGAATGGGCAGAATATAATCTTGTCCACTGCCTTTTATAGAAATATTTAACTGATATTTAAATAAGACCACTGACCTTACTAAAACAAGAAGTTAAATTAAGACAAAGTAACAGCATTTTCTTCTATGAAGCGGCAAATACATAGAAAAGTTAGTCAGTATTAAGAAAAGAAGTAGAATATTACAGTAACAAAAAATGAAAAAAGGCAAGCAATAGTAAGAAATACAAACGAATTGGTAACCTGATTTTTTTGTATGTTTTCCTCTATGGGTTTTGGGTTTTTTTTTGAGGGATAGATAAGTTTCATTTATGGAAGACACTGAATCCGAGATCTTGCGTTTTCTACACACATACATTAGCTTTGCTGCTGGGATTGCTGAAAAGCAGGGTCCCTAACACAGACAGCCACCATGCTCTGGGACACCTGCGTGGGACACCAGCACCCCAGAGGTGTCAAGTTCCCACAGAACTCCCTACAGAGAGCATTGCACCCCATCTCTGCTTCCACTCCACTCCTTTGCACACACAGAGATTGGCTCGTTCCCTCTCTCTTCCTACAGCATGGACATCAACCCTGCTGCAATGGACTGAAATGTCAGATTTCTTCTGACAAAGAAATCCTACGACTACAAAGGCTACGGGCCACTGGAAGGAAAAACTATGTGGATCTTCTCTATGGAAAATTATGAATGAAAGACACTGCAAAGCTAAAAGGCACATTTCAAGAATTCACTTGTTTGTTCTATCAGAGCTAAAGCATCATTATGAAAGAATTAAGCTCCTTTGTGAAATGGATCCATAAAGTAGAAACTTCAGTGGGAGACTATAGCCTTATCAATTATTCACATGTGAAGGAAATTTTAATAAATTAACACTGCTCCTGTCAGAATGTTGTTGTATTTGCATATGTTTAACAAAATGTTGCCTTCTCCCACCTACACTCGCTGGAAATAAAGCAAACATTTTGGTCTTTTCATAAAAAAGCCACAGAAATACCGCTCTTCTCAACTTCAAACCTGCAATTTAATGAAGGGAGGCATTTCAAGCCTGTTAGAAACTGTCTTTTACCTCTTGCATCTTTCATTGTGCAGTTTATTCCTGACGTTATTGTACGACATCAAGTTGCAAGTAAGACAAGACCCGTCAGCAGAACGTGCGATGGCAACGGGCCCCAGCTGTAACATGCATTCATTCCCCCGTGGCTATACTAGGTACAAAAGGGATGGAAGATCCACTTGAGTGAGCTCAAACAATCCCTGTCTGTCCCACACGGACACCGCATCAATATCCACTTTTGTAAGAGGCTAGTCTGCCAGAAAATATTTGTTTTAAAGGAAGAGAACTGGAATACTCAATTTGTTTGGCATATTTAAGAAAATATTCTGCAGGGTTTCCCCTGAGAACATTCACTTGGGATCTGTGAGCAGGCGCATTGGATTATGGACAATGATTCCAAGGAGAAACCAGTTCTTGAGGTAGCAGCAATGCCACTGCTACCCGTTAGTCCTTTTCTGGATGGGTTTGTTTTACACTGCAAAGTTGGAGGGCTGTCCTGTGAGCAACAGCCTGTGAGGGAAGCAGACTGTCAGAGGGATACGTTTTGCCACAGCAGAACCGTTGTGATGCAATATACAATACAATCCAAGCTGGAATAACAAGCTGGAATAACTCCCTGGTAACATAACTGCTCCGAATGTGGGTGCCAACAAGCTCCACAGCAAGACTTCAAATTCTTGGCCACATATAATTACGTGCTCCAAAAGGACTGATGAGCTTTAACACAACTGCTTAGGAAACATTTAAGATAGTGACTTAGTTAAGTGTCTTAGTGATTCAGATGAGCCCTAGGACCCCGTCCCACGCCAGACACAGCGATGCCAGGGTCAGAATAGGAACTGAAGTGCTGTCTTGCACATTACATGACCATCCTCTCTGGAGATAAGCAAACTTCAGTGTGTCAGTTTGAGCCTAAAAAACTCTATCTAGTTCTGCATTACAAACCTGATATCCACGCGCAGCAGCACAGGAACCTTTGAGGAAGCGTGCAAAAACTCTACATTAACATTTTATTACCAACAGGTTGCGTGTGTAAAGTTTCTACTAGATTACACTGACAAATTCAAGAACAGATATACAGGAGGTAGGAATGCCTTTTGGATAAAAAACAGATTTGTAGATTTGAATAGCGAAAACAAATCTAGAGAAGGCCTGTTTTATATATGTTTGAATATCTAATGAGAGTGACACAGGAGGAAGAAAAAAAAAAGTTTATTTAAACATCACTGATTTAAAGCAAATAGAGGGGACGAGGTTAATTCTCAGTTTTGGGCTTAAGAGGAAAATCAATGACAATAACTTCATCTAACCCATGCCTGAACAGTTGTACTAAACCTCCCTGAAACTTTGTAGAGCACCTTAAACTACTAGGATCAATCCGTGCACGAGTACTCCTAACAAAGCATTGCTCCGAGTAGCTCAGCTCCTACTCAGCTAAACCCAACTGTGATATCTCTGGATGCCACAGTCGGAACAGCATGGCCAGCTCTGCAAGTAGACTGATCCAACAGCTTTCAAGACAGCCATAAACAGCTACTAATGTGCACACAGTATCTTAGAAAAATCTGTGAGGTATTTAACAAAATAAGAGCAAAACTGGAGAAAAATTACTCTTAGATTTCCTACTACAAGTAAGCCACAAACCATCCATGCACAAGAGCACAAGGCACATTAACCACTGTTCGTCTGGGGCTTTTAGCTGCCCACAGTCACTGAACTTCAAACACGGGTGTGTGGAGAAATTATTTGTTTGCTTTATTGTGCCTAACCAGCACTAGTCTTTCAGGAAAACCTCCCTGTAAACCAAATAAGGTCTTCACATCCTAATAAAGTATCTTAATTTTGTTGAATAAAAACACAATCAGTGTTACCCCCAGTGCACTTTAGAACATGGTCTTTGCCCCCTCTCTCATTTAATTCCCTTCCATATAGTGGAAAAAGTCACACCTCCAGGTATGACAGCAGCTGCAGACTGTCCTGTGATTGCTTTCAGATTATTTATGATGTCCACGGCTTGGTTTTAAAGGCCCACGTGACTGTGAGCTACTGAACCCTGCAGCTCATCAGCAGGTGAGAATCTGAGAGTGACATGATGAATCCTTATATTTTACACCACATTACAGTAAGGAACAGAAGTTGCCATGTGGCACAGGCAAATTAAACTTTAAAATAAAAGCCAATGAATAGAGAACATCACCGTGAAGAAGGCTGGGGTCTAAGGAGGTTTGAAGAAAAAAAAAAAGGATCTCTCCCTAGAGACTAAACCAAGCACCGCTGCAATGCAAACGCTGTGCTGCCACACACCTGAAATCAAGGGGTTTATTGGAAAGACAGCTGTAATCTTGTTAATGTGGCAAGTTAGAGGGAACAAAGATGACAGAAGAATGAGATCCAGTTTTTGAGGCCCATTATTACCAAACAGCAGAGCACTTTGGGGTGGAAGGACCCGTGGTATTCTGTTGTTCTATGTTACATCATGCCAAACAAGGCCACACAAAATAAAATAGACAGTTCAACTATGTGTGTGTCCTTTTACAACGCATTTCAAACAAAAAGTACATCATACCAGACACCAGAAGTTAAGAGCTTTTTGAAAACAAACTCTAAAGGTCTATAAAAAAGCGTACTGAGAAATTTCGGGAAAGCCGTTTTCTCAAGACTTTTTGGTAATGAAAAAAACTTCATGGCAATCACAAACCAAAATGAGTCACTAATGATAATCCCTGACATCTGTGGAGAGCTGGGTAGTTTATTATAATACATTCCCAAACACTTGTGGCTGTTGTGGCAATAAACACCACTGATGGGGAAGATGAACCCACACGGTTTCACAGGATCTCCAAAAGTTTGCAACTCTTTTTCAACAAGAGAGTTTAATTTGAGAACCGCTTTTATGCCTGCTTTAAGTACTCATTTGTCATGTCGGGCAAATCTGAACTCCTTCGAATCTGCACAAGGCTTCTTTTTGAGCCATCACCCAATCCCAGGCAACCATCATTGCTGAGGATTGCCAGGCAGACTTATCTCTGAAGGCAAGCAGAACTCCATAGCAAATATTGCTGATGAATTTACAGCTAATGTGCTTCCTGCATTTCATCCAAATGTCCATATTTAGCCAGAGCTTTTCAGCTTGCAGGGACCAGAAACACATTCCAGTCGTAGCCCATAATCTCTACAAGATTCGCTCTAAGATTTTGCCTAATTCACAATGCAAATCTTTAGTTTACTGATGTCATAATAAGTATTTAATCTTACTTCAATTAAAGTAATTAAGGCACATAGGCAAAATGTAGGAGTACACACAATGTAGCTGATTCCTCTTTTCATGTAGCTGTGGGATATGGTTGCCCTTCCAGTACAGATGCGTCACTCTGCAACACTGGCTTTTTGCCAGCAGCCATACCAACAAATCAAGGTTCTTATTATCTCAATCCTCTTTTCTCATTGTACTAAGACCAGAAACCAATTTCCACTGGACATTTAGAATTGGCAAAGCCAAGAACACATGTATGCTACCTAAAAGCGACATATACTCAATAATATCTAGAATCTTTGGGGTTTGTTCTTCTTGTTTTAAGAGTCTTCCAGCTACCACTGAAAGCAGCTTCCATGAGTTTCAAATAAGGCTATGTATCTCCTATTAATTTATAACTAAAACCTACCTATTCTTAAAATGATAACCGAAAATTTAGCTGAATTGACACGAGGAAAAAACATGGTTGTAACACCACCACAATGTTAACCAAATGAAGGTGACTACTTTTAGTATGACAATAGACATGGTACCAATAAGAATGAAAAGACAAGATGATTGTGACAATCGAACTTAAGATTTTTGGGAATACCTTTTCCTGGCTATAACAACGCTGTTCTGGTATTGATAGGAGGCAGAGGAAATGACTTTCCAAATCCCAGTTGATGTAACAGTTCCATAGGCATAAATACTTTCGTGTTACACATAGAAAGAAACAAGAGCAAGGTCCAAGGTTTTCTCCTCTCTGATCTACCTGGGCCGAAATACGGAGAACACGGGAAATGTGGCGGCGCTCTTCCTTCCTGACAATATGTCCCTCAGCACAAAAATACCCCGTGCTCTGTCAAATGGTATGAATTATCCTCTAAAAGTGGAAACAAGAGGAGGCAAGGCTGACTGTGACTCCAGGTTAAATATATATTGACTGTGATTTCATTACAGCTTTTTTAGCTGTTGCAGCCATTTATAGCCTTCAGCTTAGGAAACGGAATTCCTCACCTGGTTAACATACCAGGTGTTGCCTTCTACATGTCAAAGTCTAAACCCACCCTTGAATTTTCTACTTACGCATTATTACATTGTACAGTCAGGATTAAAAATGGTGCCTTCAGGGCAGGTATTAACTGTTGAGTCTCTTTCTAGCTGGTAATGCAGGCGTAAGACAATTATGGCTTAACAAAAGCTATTTTTAAATCGAAACCAAATAGCTTGAACACTGTGGAGAACACAGTAAATGCTCTGCCATGGTTTACAGGTCTTTTACAGGTCTGTGAGCTGTATCTATTGTATTAATACTATGACAATTCTTCTGAAAATAAAACCTTCAACTAGGTGTATCCTTTTTATGCAAAAGACTAATAGACATAACCCCTGCCTGCCAATGGGAAGCAGTGAACAAATCCCTTGTTTTGTTTGTCTCTCTTTTGCTTTCCCTATTAAGCTGCCCTTATCTCAACCCATGAGTTTTCCTCACTTTCACCCTTCCAATTCTCTCCCCCATCCCACCAAGAGGATGCCTAAGGGCTAAACTACAACAACCACATTTTTCTTCTCTCACTAGGTCAAAAATTAATGATAAGGTGCAAGCTATGAATTTTTTTTTGAGCATAAAAGCTGCAATAGTAAATTATCAGCTCAAAGGTCCTCTTAGCCTAGTGTCGCATCACCAGAGAAGCCACAAGCAGGTGTCTAGACAGCAGTAAATCACAAGAAGCACATAAAAGACTCCTCCAGCTGACAACTCCTTCCAGCTTAGAGGATTTCTACAGAGATCTGCAGTTGCAGAAAGACTCAAGTAGTCTTCTGGTGCTCTCCTTTGCCAGGTCAGTGGTGACCTGACCGCTAGTGATATGAAAATCAGCAGCTGCAATCAGACTGCTCAGTTGATAAGCCAGCCCCCAGAGCTATACCTGTCTCGGGTTCCTCAGTTATATGACTTCAATGCATCACTGTGAAGTGGTTTTGTTGCTGCATCCCTATCCTCCAATCTATCATGTCACTTCATCTGCAGAGCAGTCACTTATTGCTTATTTTAAAAACAAAACGGAAATAAATTTTTCTTACAGATGAGATAATTGCAACCTACTGTTGTGGGGTGAGGATGCAAAAAGACCATTCTAGCAAACAGGTTTCTCCAAAACATCTCTTACAGCAACATGACTGTAATTCTACATGCTATAAAACAGGATATTTGGGTTGGGAGTATAACTGATGTTTTATAAAAAATTGATGTGCTAGATGTCCTCAATAAAGTAAATAATGTGTCTCCAATTATAGGTTTCTTTAATACCCTTTTCTGATACTTTTCTACTAAATTAGAATGTTGAATGTTTTCTGTTGTTCCTTTTACCACTGTGCAATAACTCTGCAACAGGAGAGTTTGGCTCAAAAGAAGAGAAAGCTGACACCTGCTTTCAATTCTATTAATGTAACTTTATCATCACACTGATAAAACTGAGAACTGATAAAATTCATATTCTGAAAGTCTGGGGATCTGTAACAGAATTCCAGTGCTTTCAGAATAACTACACTCTGATGATTTTCTTTAACGTATCTACTGTATGAACGTTCAAGCCCTTGATTCTGCTGCAATACAGACCTCACAGGATTCCGTAGAGGAGGCCATACTCAAAAATTTTAACACTTTCTGTTCCTTTTCCATGAGCTACATCTTGCGCTCCTGCTGTTACCAAGAAATGCACTAAAGACAGGGCAGAGGATTTCCCTCCTGTCAACAACTGACGGCTCAATTAGGCAGATAAGGATCTACCGCCCTCAGCAGAAACTCTCTCCAGCCCATCCTCAGCAGCACAAAGCAGCGCTCAGGGGCAGCCTGGTTCTGCGGAAGGAATACTTGCCAGCCTTTATGTACATCCTCATCGACAATTCCTCTTTTTCTTCAAAGAAAACTGGGTCCTTCAGATTGTTGGAAATCTTCAATCACTTATAGTTTTAAAATTCTTTTTCGACATTCAGCTGCAGATCGTGATTAAAATCAATGAAATGGTGAAAAAAATTAATTTCAGCACATTGCTAATTCTAAATCGCCTTGGAAATGAGATCTCCTAATAAGGAAATGAACAATAACTCTACATTTTTACTGTAGTCCTCAAAGGACAGGGGAAATCCATATTTAACAATGAAATTCATTCTTACCTTACTTTGCTGTGATGAAGTGCCTTAGGAACCAATATTCAGAGTGGCAGTGATACTAAGCCCAGCTGTAGATAGCAATAATGTTCTCCTGGGTGCTCTCAGCTGATGATAAGGTTGTTTCTGCTTCATCCCAATTACTCCCATCACCTTCCATGCCCACTACCTGTCACTGGCTTCCTGAATTTTAACCCTACTGTGAAGAGAAATCTATTAAAAACACTCTGCTCTCTCGCTCCAGGTCATGCAGAGCAAGTGAGACAGAGAATGCAGTACCTTCCTTCTTTCTCCCATTTCTTCCATTTGCTTCATTCTTGAAGATTTTATGACTCTTTCTATTGCTTAGCCTTTACTTTTCACAAAACACCTCAATGTTGTTCAGCACCAATTATATTCCATATGGTCTTAAAAAGACATGTTCAGAGGCATATGCTGAGGCATATTTCATGCTAAATACTGTTCACTGCTATTCCCCACCATTTTCAGATTTGCAAGAGAGCACTGTTCTACTGCATCTGGCAATAGCAGAGTTGACAAAAAACTTTGGAGCAGTGGTGTTCTGCAAAACAACTCCAGTAACTTCAGCATAAGAAGCAGTAACACAACAGATCTTCTCCAGATATTTAAGGGCTGGGCATTGTTAGCCACATACTGCATGTCGGAAGCCTCATGATTTACAAAGGAGTTTGCAATATCTAGGTACTCTGAACTCAGACCACACTGATATTTTGCCTGAGTAGCTACATTATTTAGAAATATGAAAAAAAAAAAAGCCATTATCCTTAACCAACATCATCCTGCCAATAAAGACTTTGGTGCCAATCTGATCAGTCTGGGAAGGTGGAAGTATTTCTGCTAGCATAGCGGCTGTTATAAATTCTCTCTACATTAGGGTGCTTGTGCCAGCGAGAAGTGTGGGTCCCCAGGAGGGTTTTCCACAGCAACTGCATCAGCAAAACCCTTCTACTGTGGACAAACTCCAGGTGCCCTTAGCTTTTGTTTAAGTCACACCTTTAGTACTGGTGTTTTTAACTTATTCATAATCCTAAATGATGTTTCATCAGTCAAGCCCTACCTGCAACCATGATGGTCTGGATGTGCCATTGAAAGAAACACCATCTACCTTTATTCTTCAACTTAGCAATTGCTTCTAAAGCAGTACTCGTTACTTATGCAGAAAATTTAGTATTTCCTTAAGTATGCTATCCTTGATTAAAATAAGAAGAAAGGAGAATCCTCTTTCTTTTGACCAAACTGGACACAGTCTGAAGCCCATTTCCCAAGCCTGTGACCCAGGGCACGGCTGATGAAGCATCAGCCCCACCACTAGAAGGACTAAAGCCACACCACAAAACCTGCTCAGCCCTGTCTTTAGGGGACAGTTCTGATCTTTAAGAAACACAGAAAACACCTCAAAGAGATCAAGTGCACCCTTGGCACGTTTACACATGACATCAAGCTGAGTGGTGCAGTTGTCACACCAGAAGGACAGCATGTCATCCAGAGGGACCTGGACAAGCTGGAGAAGTGGGCCTGTGTGAACCTCATGAGGTTCAACAAGGCCAAGTGCAAAGTCCTACACCTGGGCTGGGGCAATCCCCAGTTTCAGTACAGGATGGGGGATGATGTGATTGAGAGCAGCCCTGTGGAGAAGGATTTAGGGGTGCTGGTTGATGGAAAGCTGATAACAAACAAGGCTGGCTGGACTCAGCCCCTCTGCCTCCCAAAGGTTTAAAGAACCTAGCACAAAGTGGTAAAAAGCCCAATCTGCAAGGCGTGCTATTGGTGTTTACTGTTATCACTGAAAACCTGGACAGAAGCACTTGTGTAAAATTCTCTTTTATTCTAAGTACACAACTGTTAAGCACAGGGTAGCACATTAAAATTGACACGGCATGGAGTTTTTGGATATTGATTAGTTATGCTGTAAAACATGTTTATTTTTTAAAATAATTGTTACTTGCAGAATTAAAAAGCAGCCGTTGAGTTCCTGTCCTGCTTCCACCCTCTTGTTTCAAAGCACCTGCATTCTGTGTAGGTCAATGTCACTCAGTTCAAGTTCTTGAGCCAAGAGGAAGCACATATGAATACTCTTGCACTAGGTGTATATATTTCTCACTCTATAATTTGAGTCTTAAAAGTGACTGCCTTTGAAATACCAAGCACAAATGCTCATTTCAAAGCAGATCATTAATCACAACTCTTTGCAAGGAAAAAAAGAAAAAAAGACATTTGTATTTAAACAACTGCACTAGCCCTGTTACACAAGTAAACAATAAATGAAACTACGATTTCAACTTCTGATCAAGTAGCAGGCTACCATAAACTCAGCCCTAAAGTTGCACACACGCACATCAGTTTTGTTGTTAAAAAGTAAATGCAAAATAGAACAATTGCTGTAGTATTTCTATCCTATTTTTAATGTGACATTCAATGACACAGACACAAAGAATACATCTTCCAGGGTGATGCAGACTGTGACATTTCCATATCCAGCTTCTTCAGAATAAAGCTGAAATTTCAACCAAATTTCAACCATCTGTTTCCAGACCATCAATTTATTACAAATTTTGGTAGTCAGCATCTAAAATGTTCAAGTTACCTTGAATTAGAAAAATTCACAAATTGCAAGCTCTAGTCTTTAGAACAGTCTTAAATGAACAGTTCTTTTTAAACCTTATTGGAGAAGCACTGAAACAAAAAACAATTCAAGATCGAACCAATACTGTTTCAGCTTGAGCTTCCAACTCCTCGATTGGCTGGTGCTCTAGTTTTGAGGTTTTGCTCTAACAAAGTTGACATGGTAACAGACAAAATTCTTGCGCTCTCATGAAGAGAGCAGCTAATAAAGACTGACACACAGGGGACCCGCAGGAAAAAGTCCCCTTCAAACTGACTCACCTCACCCCTTTGAGTATGACAGCTTCTCCTTTTAATTTACATTTAAGTGTGTTAAGTCTGCCCAGATTTTACATGGGATTTGAGTCTCTGTGTCCCTCACGGCACAGGCACCTGGGAGCAGAGGTCTCTAGGTCGGTGGCCCTGCTGGCCGCCTCTTCTCCCCACTCCCTGCTCTGCTCCAGAGCCCAGGTCAGCCTTTGTGGACAAGGAGCCATCAACCAAGAACCTGGTTCAGTATTTCAACACATGTACAAAATCTGCTAATGGAATAAAGGCATGCCCTTTCCCCTCTCTTCCCCCCCCCCCAAACCCAACCCCAATATACTTTTAGAAGGATAATTGCAATCACAGTCATTATGCCAATGGAAATTACATGCTGGGCTTATCTCTGTCAGTATCTGCCAAACGCAAAGCACACACAACATCTTTGGAGTAATAATGATGTTTTATCATTTTAATTACAAACACTTCGAAAAAACTCCCTCAAGTGTACCAAGCAGGGTGGTCTGAATTAACAGGAGTTTGTAGCCCAAGGGTAGTGCAAATAGATTGAGCTACCAAATTTCATAGTAGTTCCAGCAGCTGTCTTCTTGCCTGAGGGAACCCGGGTATTTAACAAAGCAGACAGCTTGGCACTGGCATCTGATTCCTAATGCAGGCATTGTTGGACAGGGTACGCGTGGTTCTATTGTCTCTCTGTTTTATTAGGATTTGGGAGAGTTAGAGCATCATTTAGCTTCAGCGTGTTCACTTACAGGTACAGTAAAAGGATATTTCCTCACTTATTACTTGCTGCAAGCAGGGAATATTATCTTGAATGTAAGCAATGAAACACGACAGGATTTAAATGTCAGGGTCAGCTGCCTCCCCATTTCTGTGCCAAAATTCTGTTGAACCGGCTGCATAAGTGTTTCTAATCAGCAGAAAAGCAAATAAGGTGAAAGCCTGCTCTTCCCTTACCACAGGATACAAACTATGGGGAATTTAAACTCATTTTAAACCAACATTTATTCCAGTTTAGCTTTACATGGGAAGATCTCTCCTCACAAAAGAGGTCTCAAAGGACAAATCCAACTGTTGGGGTTTCTGGGAGAGGGGGAATCAATTGTTGTTTTGCTAATCCCATGGTAACCTAGCAGTGCAGATACTGACTGGGGCAGGAGAGTCTCCAACTCAAAACCTGTCTACTCCATGGCAAAAATCTTAGTTAACACGCTTTGTCTAAAAAGCCTTGATCTGGGGGAATAGCCTTAGCACAAACAACAATATTACTGGAGGCTTGTGTTTGAACTTCGTCCAGCCCAAGGACCCCCCACGTGGCTCTGCTCTCCTGCCTTCGTTAAGTACATAGCACAAATTATCGGTGCTTGTTGGCAGAGTTCAAATCACTGAACTCATTGCGAATAGTCTACTTCAGCGAGAAGTACATTCTTTTACTCTATCAAATCCATCTGAGGTAATAAGACTTGATGTTTTATTCAACAGAGCTAAGGAAAATTGTTGCACAATAGGTTAATTCAAAATGGCAGCATAGAAAATGCATCTGTCAGTGGGGATCAAATTACAGGGCAAGCTCCTCTCAATGCTTAGAAAAACAAGTCTGCAGCTCTACAGATTATGTGCATGTGTGTGTTTAAAGGGGTGGGAAAAGGAGCTAAATATCTGAGCTAACCTCCAATTAAAGTCAATCATAAAAACAGCCAATTTAATGAGTACGGATTTCTTTGGGTAATTATAACACCAACCACTTTTTTTCTCCCTCTCTTTTAAATCTGTAATTCTGCCTTCTTGTTATTGCTTGCTTTGTCATTAATCGCCTCAGGAACTTGATTTCCTAGCAACAGCCTCTGCCACCAAACATTTGGCTCCCGTTCAACATTTCCTTTGTGAGAAATGGCATCGCTATTGCCGCCTGGCTGCTGCAGCCAGACTGCCTGGGCGAGGGCTCTCCTCGCCGGCTGCTGAAACCACCCCAAAGCACACAGGCATGGCAGAGCTGTGCTCATTACTGCACCGAAGAGGGGGACCTGCAGTTCAAAGGCTACTGGGGTAACGGGAGAGTGACAGGAAAGGAAATGTGTGCATTCTTCATGCAAATAAATATAATTGATAACAAAGAGGTGACTGTTTAGTGATAAATATTTTTGCCGTGTCAGGCAGGTTCTCATTCATTTCCTATGATGGAAAAAGGAGGCAAAAGCTTTCTGAAAAGTCAATGACGCATCTTTCTGCATGAAGTACACAGCATTTGATTTCAACTTGAGGATCAAACTTTGTAAGAAATAAGAAAAAAAGTTTCTAATATACTTCATCACATCGGTTACTTGAGAAATCACTGGCAAAGCTGCCTGTACATGAGAAGCTGTACCTGAGATAGGAGCATAATGCACACTACACCCCAACCACATCACAGAACGACATAACACATGCAGGTGCCAGCTTATACAAAGCTGTTTCACATTGTGATCAAGGAAATAAAGCTAGGAATTTCTGTATTTATGAGAGAGAAATTGTATATCCAATATTTGTTTTGGAAGCCAGTAAACGGCAGATTTGTTTTCCAGTTAGAGATGGAGTCTATCATGTCTCCACAAGTGCACCAGACCTCAGCTACAGCCTCCCAACAACACAGTCCCTTAGGACGGTGGGCTTCAGGAAGGTGAGGCTATCCCAGCCAGCAAAAAAGGCCACAACTAACTGTTGTTGGCTGCAGCTTCTTCTTTAAGGTTCAGATATCCAGAATGGTGTTTTCCTGGCCATAAATCCTACCCATTTTTGTGCGACACAGTTTGGCAGATGCACCAATAGCAGAGTGCGATGGCAAGAGTTATCAATGAAAAAAAACCATTGTGGAGCTATTCATAGAATCACAGAATAGTTTGGGTTGGAAGGGACTTCAAAGCCCATCCAATTCCAACCCCCCTGCCACAGGCAGGGACACCTCCCACTAGATCAGGTTGCTCCAAGCCCCATTTAACCTGGCCTTGAACACCCCCAGGGATGGGGCACCCACGACTGCTCTGAGCAACCTGTGTCAGAGCCTCAAACAAAAGTCTATATTAAGGGATATTTTGATTCCTGCCAGTGTCTCAGTCTCTCTTCTCCCAGGATGTACACACAGACCCAGCATATCTCAAAGAAAAAACCCTATGACAATCCATTGTAAATTATCGTACTCATCACAGTGGTAAATTACAATAAAAATGCCTTCTCTGAAAATGTCTGTGAAAGGAGCAACAGCACAAAAGGCATTTCATTTGTATTTACGTTGTTATAATAATCAGCATTTTTTGTCAAGTCAAATGGCCAAGCCCACGTAAAACACCGTGGAATATTATTTAAGCTTTGCTACACATCGCTGACATCAAGCTTATGTTTTGACAGACTCATGTTGAAACCAGATAATTCTGCCATTGAGCCCACTACACCGCCACAGTATCTCTGCTCAGTCAAGCACTTGGGCATTAAAGAAAACAAATAGGAAAACCTCACGGTCTTTGTGGAAACTTAGTGGGGCGGCTGGAGCTGTAAAACCCTTTCCTCTTGCAGACAGGTACACTACACTGGGGTCATTATCACACACCACAACACAGGACATCTCCTACCTGAGACTCAGCCTAAGACCAGCACACCCGGTCTTGATCAGAACTGCCATTAACTTCAACATAAACGACACTTGCCATCAACTTGGTAACCACAAGGGAGGCTGAAGGTGGTGAATGTCATTTAACTGTGGGCTAACAAGTCTCAGCAACGTTAGAAGATTTTATACTCTGTGTGGTACAACCTTCAGGGTACTACCATTGAGGAATCTCCACTATTTGCCACATGAAGTAGAAAAAGGGAATGGTTTAAACTTTTATGGATTGTGAGATAACAACAGCCCATGCCAAACTGACAGTGAAAGCGTTCCCTGCTCTGAGCAAAAGATTGCATGGCATTACAGAAAGTGAGCAACCCGAAATTCCGCTGCACAGAAATAAGCCTCGGAGCTACAAAAAAGTCTCATCGCTCCTCTACTCTCTGTTTACAATACGAAGCACAAGACCTGACGCTTTCCGGCACTGTAAATTCAAACAGCAAAGACAAGAAATCACAATGCATAAAGTACAGGGTGAAACTGGTCGACATCTTCACTGAACACAGATAAGCATGAGCATCAGCAGTGCTGTACCGGTACGAAAAGGTCAGACAAAGAGTCCATGGAGACACTGATGGAAAAAGCTCGTAGAGAGATCACCTGTAACTCCAGCTTTCTAAGCACACAAATCATATCCACAGAACATACATTCAAACACAGACCCTGAACAACAATTTACTGTTTTCCTTTGCACAGAAGAGACAAGCATTTCATTAAAGGCAGATTTGTGGGGGGTTTGGGAGTTACTTCAGCAATACACTCTAAGCTAAGACTCACGTTACCACAGCCTGGGAGCCTAAATGCAGCCAGCACAACCCCCAACAACTGAAACACAGAAGGAACTTTCAAGAACACATTCTCTACTTCAGCACCAATACAATATCATTGTGGCATTGCATGGGAGTGTTTCACCTACCTCACGCCTCCAATGGCAAACATTACATGAATGCAGGTGCTGGACTGAAGAACAAATGGAGTAAATCTGAATACCCGGCAGAAATAAGGCTGGCTAACTGAAACAAGAGGAAACACAGGCCTGGGAAGTCCCACACTTGTGGCAGTGATGCTCAAATATAGGCAGAAATTTTGTATTCAGCTGCCTGTATGAGCAAGCAGCATCAGCTGTCACAGAGTTAAGATTTCACAAGGTTATATGCAGTTTTAATGAAGGAAAGAATTTTCTCCTTTCCCATTTTCGTCCACTTATAAAAGGACAAGTGCAAATTTCCTTACCCACATACAGTAATATAAAGCTGCTCACTGGAGTCAAGTGATAGTGAAAGCTCTGTTTTTCTGCTCTCCTAAGTAAATCTCATCAGTAGATTTTCTTTTAATCAAAAACAGACAATAAAAATATCTTTACAGGCCTTTGAAATATATGACAATTAATAGCAATGTACTGCAAGTTGCATTAAAAATTTTAAAATGCTTGTGTGCAATGTCAAAGAAACTAAGCCCCAGCAACTCCCACGAACCTCAGTTGGTGCTGAAGACATTGATGATCTTAAAAAACCCCAACAAAACACAACAAAACCCCCACAGCCCAATCTATGTTATAGAACACTTAAGAGATCCCTAAAAAACCACAGTAGTGCCATCATTTATTAAATGTCTCTGAAAATAAGACAAAGTGCCCAAATATAGGGTTTCGTGACTCAAGTTTGTAAGATGCAACTCTAACACATAAGAACTCCAAACTGCAAGTGCTGACAGAAAACAAATTCACAGAAAGAAAGAAAAAAATTTAAAACCACCACCCCACAAAACAACCCTTAATATTATTTTCATGTCAAGTTGTTTCCCATTCATGACTGACAGAAAGAATGACCATCAATGTTTAATGCTATCCTAACTCTCAACTCATTCTGCAATGAGGGCAATGTCTGAGGAAGGGACGCTTTCCTGCACCAGTAGGAACCCAATAAAATCCCTCGCAGTGCATTCTAATCAGCCCCCCAGCAGCACAGCCAGCCGATTCACAGCAGAACAAGTGTGACAGCCGGGAAGACACGATGTCAAAGGCAGACATTACTGTGAGTATATGAATTAGATCTGCAGAAGAGAAAAAAATGGCATAGAGTTTGACAGTACAGGTAATCTGTCTGAAATGACCCGAAGTAGAGCAATTTTAAGGGTTAAAATACACCTTTAAAATTTACCATCTTCGAGAAAGCTGGGGCAGCCCTTATACTTTGTCTCTATCTGTGATTTACAGGGCCCTATTCTCTGCTTGCCCTTCTCCAATTTGTCTGCCGGATCCCATTTCCAGATGGCTGAAATAAATGCATTGTGTTCATTCATGGCAACAGAAGTTGTCTTTAAGGGTTCTGTCGCGGCTTCACTATCTTCTCCTTTGTCCCTCATCCTCCCTCTGTGAATTGATTAGGTTTCAGTACTGAGTCTCATCTGAGGACTGTTCTGCTGGATGCTGCACCAAAAAGCATTTTCTCTGTCCTAGGAAGCACACACATGATCACAAGACATCACAGACCTGGTCCTAAAGCAACAACTGCCTCACTCTACCAGGAAAATGGATGGTTTGATAATCACGGGACAGAGACTTCCAGAACAAGGATCTGTCACTAGCACACATTCGACTGTAAGCCCACAAATAGGTAACATTTGGGTACGAAGAAGGAAATGAACTGCAATACATGCAGAGTGAAGCCAGGGAAGGTAACAAGCCTGGAGTGCAGAGAAATTAATGACTCTGAGAGCTGCTCTGTACCTCAGGAGTGGTAATTGTGCACTACACGGTTCTGTTTGATCTGATAAACTGCTACAAACCTGCAAGTAAAGAACCTAAATGAAAGAGCACAAATGCACAGGAGTATAAGGGAGCGTGTACAGCTCTACACGTTGTCTCCTCCTGTTTAATGAAGCTGCATGTGCAATCCGTAACTTGAAGTGATAACACCATCCTAGGAATCTCCCAGATGAACTCATCCACAAGTGCTTTTGGTACAGGTGTGAACCAACATTCTTATGCAACAGATCTCCTCCCGCCCTCGATGTTCCCTGATCTGAATTCTGGTTCACAAATATCTAGTAAAATTTATTAGAATTTCAGTGTTATTTATTTAGTCACTATGATGTGTGCACTTGGGGTTCCTTTCCAGTTCATTACAGTAATTCCCTGTCTCTTAGTCAAGATTGGATGTTGCAGAACCGGCATATGAAGAACAGCTTTTAATACATACGAGAATCAGAGTAGTGAATCACCTCATCAAAATTTACATCCTCAAAGTGACTGAACACGGAAGAGTGGCTTCCAAAATAAATAAGATGAGGGCTGTATCTTAAAAAACCCAACCTGTTTTTACCTCATGTAACATTTCCCACTTTTCCTGAGCGCTCCACTAAGTTTAATTTTTCTACACCGTATATTGGGAGAAGCATTGGCAATTCTATGTAAGGATGGCAGAATTAGAAAAGACCACAGGGCAGTACAGCTTTTGGTAACATTTGTCATTCTTCTTCATTTAAACGATACTCTCAGCCTATTTTCTTAGCCAATAGCATTGATACCTAAACTGGCATTGGGAGTAGACTGAGGTATAATTATGGTGAAATACAAACATCCAAACATTTGAAAAAGAGAAATGAATAGACAAAATATCTAGCTGTATTTTTCACTGCAGTGTGAACATATGGCCATGGCAATGGGATGCATTCTCTTTGTATACTGAGAGGGTTCTAAGTATTTCTGTCAGTTACAAAGGGCAGTGCTGGCCATGCACGAGAATCAATACCAGCCACGTAAAGCCTACAGCAGCGTGCACTAGCGGGCTGTGGGAGATGTTAGCTCTAGCTAAAAGAAATAACTGTATTCTCAATGAACTTGTTCCTCCTGGATAATCAATTCTTTACGCTCCTTACCAGCTGTTCTCACATAGCTCAGGTAGCGGAATGGCAGCAGCTGCCATACAGAATCCATATATTACATGCATGTTAGGAGTTTGTAATCTGTCATAGATGCTTTACGTTTGCTAATTTTGATCACATATCAACTTGAGAGCAAGATGAAAACAAATTCACCGCTCCCATTTAGGCAAGATGTAATCTACACAAATACACTACTCTGGCTTAATTCATTCTGGATGGCAAAAAAAGAATGCTAATTGTGAATCTACCAACGTCTCATCCTCAAACCCCCTTTATTCCAGAAGTAAGATTTCATCATTAAAATCAGTTTGCCCCACCGCCCACATTCAAGAGATTTGTCACAATCATTGTTTCTGAAATATTGAGTTATAAGGTGCCGTAGTAATTACTATGGAATAAATAGCAATTAAGATTGTTCACACAAATAAGCTCAAACTGTTTGCAGTGAATAATTATGCTAATAGTGTTTTTCTACATAATTTGTGCATCCTTCACAACAATTTACTAGAAAATGTGAAATGTAAATTTGATGCACTACTACAAAGACTCTAAAAATATGTTTAGTTCTTATGATTTTTCCCCATTAATTTAAGAAAGCACACAACTAAAACAGACTTCTACATTGGTATGTTTAAATTTGAAGAAATCAAACTAGGCTGAAATTGAAGCAGTCATTTCCTTGCATTGTATTCCTATGCAATCATCCGAAACCATAAGCAGCAGACATGTTCATCGCTTAAATCGCACAATGCTGCCACGCATTTTAGCAGTTTGAAAGAGGCTGAACTTACTGCGATGTAGTAAACTTTGGCCTTTTCCACCAATTTCCAGTTCTTCTCCAAATCAAGATGCTTTTCCTTCTTATAGCAATTAGCAGCAGCGAGGTTAGCTACAAGAGACCTGGAAGGGATTAAAAACCAGGCATTAGATCCTCTGTAACCAACACTACTGCCGATTTCTCACAAAGAGCAACATTTCTCAGAGATTACCAAAGATCCTAAGGAACAGAAAAGCAATAAACAAAAAGTACCATAAAACACATACGATTCATTTGACCATTTCATAATATTTAAGTAATACATTTTAAATCATATATTAAATACAATTTAAATTTAAACCATATATTAAATAACGTATTTTTAATCCACCCTCACAGTTTATGTAACCTGTCACTGCTATACTGTTAACACGCCTTCACGTGCTTAGATTCCACCTCTGAGGCATTTTGTGACCATCTCCCTCTGGATGGTTACAGCATCTGCAGGTTTTCATCACAACTCTGCTAGCATTTAACACCCAAAGGAAAGCAGCCACTCCAGTTTGTCTTCTGAAAACTCTTTTCCCTCAGTGGAACCAAATGGCTGATGGATGTGTGTGTCTGGCCTTTATCATTTCCCAAAGAATGGCTATATTAATTTAAAAGGGGTTTTTGGGGGTTTTTTTTCCAGTTAGATTCATATTTTCCTTTAGCAAATGAAAAAGGGTCATGTTGATACTTTCAGATGATGAACTGTTATAAAAACCTTTGGTTTCACTGCGTCTTACTGGAAACCTACCAAAAACTCATTTGTACTTCACTCTTTCCTAACAAGTTATAATGCAACCACACAACACAACTGCCATCAGCAAGAACAAAAACACTGGTATCATATTTACTTCCTTACATGTAAGACACTTTCTATTTAAATCCTCCTCTTCAGCCATTCAGTTCAGTCTTATGCAACACACAAAACTTACAAGTGTGCTCCTAAAAACAGGCCATGAAAAGATGATTATGCACCTCTCCACTCTGGCTACCATGACCAAATCCTTCTGTGCAATTCTATTATGAAACTGTTTAATGACATCCAGTGTTTGAAGGAGTTGAGGAAGGTGACCTTTCCATGCTGGCATACGAAGTTTTAGATATAATTTCCAAGATTTAATAGTCATAGGATGCACCTTTAGCATTAACACATTGCTGCTGTGTGACATTTAAGTACATTAGCCAGGTAACGTGTAATTATAAACCCAACCCATGGCTGTTGAGAACTTCTGCCTTCTCCACTGTGCACACAATTGATGTTGTCTGTATCACCCTTTTCCATATGAATCCTACTGCAATCCAGACACCGTGGCTCAGAGTGAATTGCTGATCTGCTGCTACGAATTATGCCTCTACCTCCGGGCTGAGGAGCAGGTACAGGTGTGTGGAGGTAAGTCAACCAGGAATTTTTCCAAAAAGCATCTTTCCACCTACCACTATTTCTCCTTGTCCTTTTCAATATAAAACAAAAGCCCAAAAGAATCTCTGACGAAGACAGCAACTAAACCTCCCTGTATGCTTTCTGCAGCACTCAGTCCTGACAATCCAGCTAAGTTAAACAGATCAAGTAAAGAAAAATTAAAACTTAAGAGTATTCTTTTCTGAATGTATCACGGCTCTGTGTCATTTCATCTCAGGAATATCCTCAGGGCTTATCTCTCTAATTCTAAATCCTAACAGCAATGGGAACTAATGTGAATTTGGAAAATCAAAACAAAATAATAATTCATAAACCAACAGACCATGCCTCTGTAGTGGTACAAGTACCAGGGCAAGAAGTTCCATTCTTGATAAACATTACCACTTCAACAACAAGAAACTCCCCAGAGGAGCAAGTAAATCCAAGAAGGACACGTGCATAACTGTGGTAATCTTCTGTAAATCAATTTAAAAAGCAAATTAAATCTTTCAGTTTTGGCAAACCCTAAATATCCATCAAGGACCTAGCTGGAAAAATCCTGTCTGTCTATGCATGTTGCTAAGTGAAAAGCAACTGTGTTCCAGAAAACCATGCAGAGACTCTCTCTGCGTTTCCTTTCACTTACCACATGCCCCCGAAACATAACCCTAGCTCTGCGGCTGCATCCAGCTGCAGAGATGCTCTGCATGTGATATGTAATCAAAGACCATTACACTGCAGACAAAGCACCGAGCTTTCCCAAACGAAAGCCCCAAGTCCAACTGCACTAAGCTCAACACGTGGGACACAGAGAAGGTAGGTTTTTTGCAGTGAGATGCGTAATTGGAGACAGGCTGTGTGCTTCAACTCAAGTGGTTTCATAGGGACCCTGTGCACACAGGTATTTCTGAGCAGAACACACAAACCAAAGTCACAGATCATGACAAAGCGTAGGTACTACCTTAGAGCTTAATCTTGTGTTAGGATTTTCGTGAAAAGCTCTGAGCAAACTAAGTGTATCAGTACGGCAGAGCTGGAGAATTCAGAGCAGGGATCACAAATTAGCGCAGAACCCTTGCCTGCAAAAAGCTCAACAGACTTAGCAGAAATCAGAAACATCCACATCAGGGCGTATGGAACCTAAACACACACAGCCGCTTACCAGGAAAAAACGGGAGTGCTGTTAACCAGCTCCTCTGAAAGAGACACAACAGGTGAATTACCTGAAGGAGGAACTGAGCACAGACTTCAACTGGGACAAGAGATTAACTGATAAACAGAGTTATTAACTGGGGCCAGGCGGAAGCAATTCTTACTAACATAGAAAATGCTGAAAAGCAGAAAACAATCAGAGGGTAATTAAAGATTGAGAATAAACTTGCTACCACTAGAAGAGGGGAGAGATTGCACAACGAAGCCTTCAGCAGCAACCATTTTTGCTATCTCCCAAGAAAGGAAAAAAGCCTCTCTTACTCCCTGCACACTCTCCACCGTGTGCTCTAGAACAGCAACCAAGATGAAGCAACTGCTTCTGGTATTTGAGCAAACTTTTGATACTGAGAGGAAAGAGTTGTATATTAGCAAACCAAACCTACTGCTAAGTTAAAGAGGTACTTGCAGTGACTTTTATGAATAAATTTACCTAAACGTTTAAATGCCATTGAGGTGCATAGAAGAAGATGCATATATTTTTCCTGAATTCACAATGTATGTCTATGGAGAGTTTTGACTTCTGTTTCCCATTTGGTAATCTAGAAATGGTGACTGCTACGGGATGCGCACACAGACACTATGGACTGAGAAGAGAGAGAATCGCAGAGCAGAAATATCTCTGCTGGTTGTCTCCTCTTTGACAAACGCAATATGGATCCTGAAGACAAAGGGGAAGGCTGTAGATGTAATTAATGTCAAAACTCCAGATGAAGATGAATGCACTTCCTTCCTCTGCTGCATATGTACATTCATTCCTGAGAGTAAGACATTACGTATGACACTAAATTGGGAGGGACAGGTTGATAAGCTGGAGGACAGGGCTGTCTGTCACTCAGCAGCCTGCAGAATTGGGCTGCCAGAAAACTTGAAGGCAAAGGCAGAGTCACACAACTAGAATGGAAGAATTCCCATGGAACGATTCAGGCTAAGTGTTGACAGGATACAACCCAGCTCTGCACAAGAGGACCTGGAGGGTGCTGGTGGATTTGGCTTGGGACTCAAGTCAGCAGCACAACTGCCCAGAGAAGGATAATCACATTCTGGTCTGTATAAGCAAGTGAGCAGGGCAACAGGAGCAATATATTCAGAACAGAGGAAAATCTCTGTCCTGGTTTCCAGTACTCATCTGGAATTCTATGTCCAGCCTCGAATTTTCCATTACAAGGAGGACACTAACATAATACAGAGTAAGTCCAGCAGTGGGCCACTACCATTATGAAGGGGCTGTAATACTTAACAGATGAAGAAAGGCTTGGCTGAGCCTTAAGAAGTGGAATCTAAGGGGAGACCTTCCTTCTGTCTTCAAACACATAATGAAAGTTTACAGAGAAGATGGAGCCAGATTATTGTTGGACACAAGAAAGGACAACCAAAAGCTGGAAGAAGGAAAATTCCAGATGGCTATCATCAAAAGAACTTCTCCCATGAAGAGTGGTCAAACACTAGAAGTGGTTGCCCAGAGAGATTGTGCAACATTCATCTTAGAGATATTCAAATCCCAGCTGGACATGGCCCTGAAAAATCTGATCTAGCTTCAGAGTTAGCAATATCTTGCATCAGAAAACTTAGATATTGGCAGAAATTAGGGAAAGTTGCTGTGTGCTGGCAGCATCTTAAGATTAAGGCAGACCTGACTGGTTGGGTTTGAAATCCTTAAAAAAATCATCAGGATGCAATCAGCAAAGTAGGAGTATGTAAGTTCAAGTGTTGTGGGTGGAGGGAGAAAGAAGAAAGCAAAGGGCCACACTCAAGATAAACATCTATTGCCTTCATTATCCCTTTCTGAAAACCTTGGTTTTATTAAGTTTATTGCAATACCCCAAATGAGTTCTATAAACAGGTCCTGACTTACAGAAGGCTCCAAAATACCACAAAGACCATTGTTCATAGTCTACAAACACAAGAAACATTGAATAGGTTTTTTTTATATAGCAAAAACCATTTTAAAAAAAGTAGCAAATGAAAACATGAAAGACAAAATGCAGAAGAAATTGTTAAGCTGTAGACATACAGAATGACAGTTACTAGATGAACAATAGCAAACGAATAAAAATCCTTTTTTTCTTCCTGTTGTATTAAACCAAATTAACCCTTTCACTCAGGTGACACACTGACACCTGACCTCTTCAAACACATTCTCACCTGGAGTGCAGTCCTCATTTGCCATTAAGTATACACTTAACATACCAATCAGCCTTCACATAGGTTGCCTAAACACACTTGTTGACAAACTTGTCTCCCATATATTTCCTCTCTCCAGAGCAACTGGGAGCTATTAAGTTCAGACAGAAGTAGTTTATTGTTATCGCTCCTCTTTCTGCCGTAATACAACCACTGCTCTCTACAAGTACATTAGTATCATCCAGCCCCCATTACAGAATCATAGAATAGTTTGTGTTGGAAAGGACCTTAAAGATCATCCAGTTTCAACCCCCTTGCATTGAACAGGGACACCTCCCACTAGACCAGGCTGCCCAAGGCCCCTATCCAGCCTGGCCTTGAACACCTCCAGGGATGGGGCAGCCACAGCTTCCCTGGGAAACCTGTGCCAGTGCCTCACCACTTCCACAGTGAAGAAATTCCTCCTTATGTGTCTAGTCTAAAGCCTATGAGCCAGGCATGCCTGTATTATCTCAAGCCAGTCCTAATTCTTTCTTTATCATTCAAACCACAGTTTTTCAAGGCTAAATATCCCAAACAAACGAGGTTCCACACAGTACTGACTGAATTTACATCTTAGTAAACTACCAAAGGCCCCTGACCTGTTATCACTGGTGATGCAGGCAGCACAGGTTCCTGTGGGTTCTTCACTCTGCTCGTAGTAATGAGCATCCACATGAGCCTCCTCAGCCTTCTTCTTTAGGATCTCTCCAAATTTATCCTTGCCAATGCACCCAAAGAAAGTGGCAGCTTTGTAAGGGCTCTGAATCATCCACTGCAGGAAAAAACAAACAAACAAGAAATACAATATAAGCATGCCTGGTATATTGTTTTTTGCCATTTTTTTCTCTTTACTTGACGTATTTCATCCAGTGCCTACAGAGCACCATGACACACAGAACACTTCTAAGCCTGAAGAAAAACCAACTGGTATGTCAAGGGAGGGAAGGGCAGCAAAGAATAAAATACGTATGCTTAAATGATTCCACTGAGTGTTTAAAGCCTAATGTAAAACTTCAATACACACAGTTCCCTACCAAATAAGCAGACCAGTACATTTTTACAAGGTATTTGAAAAGAAGTTCACTTGTTCAGATGAGATGCCCCTACATTTACATTTGATCAAGCAACCTGAGGTAGCTTGAAAGAAAATTTGTAGAATAAAAAGATAAAAGAAACAAAACAAAAAAAACCCGACAAAACCAAAGAGACGGCACAGAAAGAAAAAAAAAATGTTTGAGAAACCTCAGTAGAAAGATTGGGTAACCTTCACAATCATAAAAAAACTACTAGGTACTGAAAATAACCCCTTGTGCCTACTGTTTCATTATAGGCAAAAAAGGAAACACTCCCCATTTACATGGTTAAACCACGTACGAAAACACCCATCTCCACTTTACTGAGAGGAGGTCTGTTGCTCCAATTGCAGAGAGCATGTGGCTGCTCAGGGCTGCTGAGGTACCAGGTTATTTCAGAAAGCTCCTCTTCTTTATTAATACAAAACATGTGTCATTCCACTGAAAATGTAACTCCATTTTGTACTAAGTTAAAAAAATAGCATTTAGCAACAGCATGAAATTAAGAGTGAACTAAAAAAAACCCAAATGTGAAGAAACAATCCTAGGCCCTGCTCTGCTGGTGGTGAGTCAACCAACTGGAGTTGTTATAATTCACTCTAATTACAGCCAGAAAGCTTATCCACTCGATCTATAGCGTGAATTAAAGGCTACATCAATTTACTGCTATACTAAAACCCTACTCATAATTGTTTCCTAATCAAGATTTAAATAAACGATAATGTCTCCATTACAAAGCAGCATTAGTGGTGGCTGTGGGTTGGAGAAAGGTCAAGTCACTGAGTGACAAACACATGCTTAGTCACAGCTTTAGTACTTCCAGCTCCAGAGGAGGGGGAAAAAAAAACCCTTTAGTCATGCAAAAGTGTTCATTAATAAGGCAAAGGTGGACAAAAGTCACCAGGCCTCCTTCCTGCGGTAATTTAATATATATAAAGCTAAAGGACAAAAGAGATTGTGTCATCAGCTGGTGGCAGTGTTCAGTCTCTCAGTGATGCAATGCACATTAGGTATGCTCTGCTAATCTATTCCATATCGCTCTCAAGTAATAGAAATTAAGAACCCCCCAACAAGTGAATTACCTATAATATCCCCATATTTTACATACATTTGCACATTCATAATCCACATTCAGAGACTGCTCATTTGGGATGACTCAGAAGCAGTTCTAAACCTTTTCTATCTGGAGATAAAGTTAAGTAGAACAGATTATTTAACAACAGTAAAGATGCTGTAACCTATTGTAAGCAAACACAGAACCAATTTCCAGAATGATGAGAACAGAAGCACCTGGAGCCTCGTGCCGTAGGTTGAAAAGCATGCCTCCCTCTCACAAATAACAAGAATCAATAGTGATCACCATGAACAGCATTTATCAAAGCACCAACTCCCCCCAATTCTTCAAAAACCACAAGACTTCAAACTGCACCTTAGGCTTACAATTTTCCATCAAATGGCATAGCTTTTCCATCCTTTATATATAAAGTCTGACAACATTTGGAGCAGCAGCAAGTCATATTTCACACACATCTCTGAAAAAAGCATTTCTGTTTGAGGATCACAGTTTTGGCTACTGGCAGCAGCTCCGCATGAATTCAGATGTGATACATGCCACAGCTAACCGTCACAGTACTCATTTTAAATGTAAGTGAGGTTATTCTTGGGAATCAGAAGTCAAGATTGAGGATTTCTTGAGATGAACCTCTGTATATTGTGCAGATTGCTTCTTCCATGAGCAGTGGTTCTGCTCATACTCACGATCACTTGAAACGCAGGTATTACCCAGTGTGGCAACAGCCCCCCTATGTAGCTAGGTTTTCATTTGAACATCTGAGCTAAGTTAAGTGACACTGAGGAAGATGGAAAAGTAGTTCAGCAGTGTTTCTGGAAAAATCCTCTCATCTCAGATCTCCAGTTACAAACACTCTCAGCTCCTTGGTGTTATCGCCACATATTCACACAGTAACAGTGGTGAGGCGTTGCTGGTTGCAGAACTCCAAACGGTTACTCCGCTCCTCAGCTAAAAGCCCTCCTATCGGTAAAGGCAAAACCAGGCATCGCATTACTAAATTGATGAAAGCCAACCATAGAAATCTCTCTCTGGCAGACACTGAAGCTGCACCTCGCAGAATGAGTCACAGCATACCTGTGAAAGAACTAACCAGACAAAGGAGCACCTTCCAGGTAGGCTCTGGACCACTTCTTAACTAACTTTAATTTGTTTAGAAGTTAATTTAGTTCATTTTGAATAATCTGATATGGAAAAAGCAGGCTTCTATGAACTACTTCACACACCATTGTTACTGTTGTTAGCAATACTTGGCTAAAACACTCTGAACATGAATGAGGGTCAGTTCTGACCAGACATCCATCACCATAACAGAGTCATGCAGGATTATACCCAATATCAAATGAAGGCCAAAAACAAACTGCACGCGTTAATGCCAGGTCTATGGTTATATAAACTGTAAATTCATTTTAAGGATTTATGTGGAATACAGGATTTAATTGAATGAAAAAGGCTCTCCACAGCAACGGGAAATGACCCAGCTCAGCAGGCACTGGCATAATGAGTTAATTATCCAGGGGCTGGCGAGGCAGCGAGGCAACTATTAATGAACAGCACTGACAGCCTGGGCAGGAGAGGTTGGCACCTGGCCACACCAGAATCCTCCCCATCACCCGAGGGGATTTGAGGCCGTTAATGGCCCAGAGACAAGTGTCAAAAGTAGGTACTTATCATACAGGGAAGAGACAGCCTCAGGAGGGGGATCCCACAAAGGAGACTCAAAACATAGAGAGGCTTATGAAATCCAGTCCAATTCTCCATGTTAAAGTCTTCTTCTGTCAACACAGCTTGGACATTGGGTACACAAAAGGACAGGCCCTGACCTTTTCATTCAGGATAAGCATCCCTGGCAGAGAAAGGAGTACAGGGAAGAGAACACTCTTCAGATGTTTTCTTGAGCTAAACAGCTTGCATTTTCCTCACGTTTTTGTTGTCCGCACCCTCAGAAACTAAAATAAAATATTGACTTTTTAATTTATTTCTTGCCTTTCAGATAACTCTGTGTAAAAATTAGGCTGATTTCAGAATAAGCACTACCCAATATCAGATTCTCCCTATCCTTCTAGGCACGTTATTCCTTACAATTAATCACAGAAGCCAGAACTTCCAAAAGAGGCCAGTACCCTGGCTGTTCAAGGATACACTGGAGTGACAGAACCCTCCTCTCCTCATGAGGCTCACCTGCAGTAGGAGTATTGGTCCATGTGTTTTTCATGATCAGAGTGAACAGGGGGAGCTCTCTGGCATGCCTTAGCTATGAGAGCAGTGAAAGAACCTGTGTGTTTCAGGGAGTGGGTGGATATTCCAGAGAACAGCATCCTCTCTTCTTGCAAGATGTTCAGATGCCAAGAAAACTTGGTAACAACTAAAACTTCTGAAGATTCAGTTGTAACTTTGTGAGTCTGCTTGAAGTTAACTGTGTCCCACTCCTTCACATCCTCACACTCGGAGATGTGGTACACCTGTTTCCCTCTTCTGTCTGATTAGAAAGCAGCTTAGCAAACCGCCTTTCCTCTGGGTTGCAGAAGCACCTGCAGAAGGACTTCTTCAGCACCAGAAAGAACTTGACTTTGATTGGCTATTCAATGCTGTCTGTCAAGAACAATATTCAAGGTGAGACGACAGAGCTACCTGAAAGGCCCCTTATACCCAAAAAATAAAATACTGGCCCTTCACACTATGTGAAAGAACATCAGTGGTCTTAAAGAATTAAAGCAAGAAAGAGAGAGAACTGAATTCTTTGATTTGTATTCCCAAGATTATCTCTTTAGCTTGAGAATGCCTTGCTTCTGCCAAAAGGGCAGAGCCCAGTATCCCATCCCACAGCACTTGAGCTGCAGTCAAGGCTTTCCTTTGCTGTTCTTGCAGCACAACTGCAAGCTGATCTAATTCACCTCACTATCTCCAGCTGTAAAGGTCCCTTCCCTGTAAAAGGAGAGTTTGTTACTGCTCTCAGCACACAATCCTGTAAGACTTGAAAAGAACCATCACACTGATGGAGCTTAAGGCAGCTTGAGAGCCCTCTGACTGAAAAAAAGTTCCTTCAGCAATTATTTCATCTTACTCTGACACTGTGCTTTGGGTAAGTACCACTGTTAAACGGGCAACGCTGGTAATCAGAACAGGGAGGCTGATGCAGACACTCCCGATCAGTCCATGTTGTTCTCCATCCAAACTCCTGAGCTCCTGAACTCAAAGCTGCAGCCCGTAGCACATCTCCACATCTGTCAGTCGTCTTAAACTAACAACACCAAGGCAGACAAAGCTTTGCTGGGACTGACAAACCTTCTGCACAGAGGAGTTTTCAGCTGCAGACTCGAATGCTAAATGCCTGGGAACTGACAACACAACAGGAAGCGTCATGTCCCTTCGCAGTGAAGGATCTTCAAACCTCATTAACACTGCATACAGACATCTGAAGTGTGTTATTTGAAGCTGGACTCTTCTCTGCATGATCCGTCAAATCTGATCTCATTTTAGATTGCAGCTCACAGAAGAGAGGACTCCAAAGATCTAAAATTAGCCAGGACTTAACGTGCTTGCTAAAATCTAAACAATGTTAGCAACTACTCATTAAATATTCTTTTTTAGTAAATCAGAACAGGAATGGTTTCTTTTTATACAGTGCTATTTGCAGTACCTCTCATTTTTACATTCTGAACTTTAGAATGAGTTCCTATGCTTCTCAGAAAGTTCCACCAGTCTATCATACCCCTAGGACACATCCCACCATCAGTTATATACACAATCCATGACAAAGCTTATGAATATATTTAGGGGTATTTTACCACACTTCATCTTAGAGAACCAGATGAAATGAGAAAAAGTGGGATCAAAGCCTAAATCATTATATATATAAATGTATTTAAAAATCAAGAAGTCTTAACAACATGCAAATTAATCCTAAAAAAAAAGCTATTACTGTCACTGTTCCAAGTGAGCTCACTTATTTCTTGTAAGTGATATGATACACCTCAAGCACACCTGGAACACACTGTCTATTACCATCACGCATACTACATCATTTAAAATTCCTGCTGTGGTGGGTTAACCGCAGCTAAGCCCCCATCCAGTCACTCTCTCAATCCTGGCTCCCATAGGCATAGGAGAGAAAACTGGAAGAGCAACAGTGAGAAAAGAGATGCATGGGTCAAGATGAAATGATGTGAAGTCAATAATTCACATTTTGCTGTCTATCAAAACTTTCATCATTCAAGAGCAATACTTCATTCACATCTACATTTAAAACCACAAAGCTAACAAACTCTCTTAAGAAAATCTATCACCCAAATAACTATTTTCAGTGCTACCATTCTTTCGTATTCCATTTCCTATGCTTTTCACCTTGCTCTCCATTTGCTTGCCCACTGTTTTATTTTTAGTTTAGTTCGGAAGCTGCTGGCTGCACAAGGAAATACACCATATTTTCTGTAATTAAACATGTAGTAGCCACATTTCAAAGTTTCAATGTGGCCAGAAGCTTACATATTGGCCAGTCTAGGCACCTAATTCCAATATTCCTTTCTCCGTTACCTTCTGATTCTGTATTTACAATGGTGCAGCTCTGCCTCAAATACCTGAAGAGCAGCGGTCTTCTGAAGTTCGATATCTGAGTCTAGAGTCAGAATGGCTCCCCCAAGACTGTACAAGACAGTAATTGAGACTGCTGTTCATCTTCTGTCCCTTCCCATGTGAAGCACAGAACCTGAAGCACCAACAACCTCTTCATTGTCTGATCTGATGTGTCCCTCCCTTTCCCTTTCCGCAACATTCATGTGGTCTCTTCTCACAGCCAGGCAGAAGATGCTGCACCTACAAAACCAGGGCTGGTCAACCCAGCTCTCCAGCACTGACATTACAGTTACATGGAGGGTATCACAACAGTAAGAATTCCAGGTTTCCTTGGGATTCTTCTGCAGCTGTGTCCATGTATACAACTGTTTATTAAGATATGTGCTAATATTAGAAAGCTATTTAAGAGATAAGGTTTGAGAGCGCCTTTATTGGTAAAAGAACTCAAAGATCTGAACTTCCCTGTTGAACACCGAGTGTGAAACGTGGCAAAGTGGCAAATGAAGTACAACACAAGAACCTTCCTTACTCTGTGGCAAGAAGCTGTGGTGTTGAGCTGTAATTGGCGCACATTAACAAAACAAAAATGGATCATCATCCTTGGGTACAGCACAACCAACTCACTGGGTGACTGCACATTACTGTTAACCATGCCTCAGTCTGTTCCACCTCTAAACAATCACCACTCACTCCATAGCGATGTAGGGAAGACAGATAAGCATTTAAAAATGCCTTCAGATTCTCCCATGTAAAGCACCGCAACACCGTTAGTATTTAAGTACTAACCTACAAGTGAAGTTGATATTGTTGCAAAGTGATATTTTAGGATATTTCCCATATGATTTTGCATACCTATAACCTTAAAACAAATCTTCCTTTTCAGAATGCACTCATCTGTCACTCTCTCTCCCCTGCTGGATGATGTTTAGTCTCAATGAACGCACTCGCACTCAGAATGACAGCAAAACATCCACACGTGGAGAGACTTCTTATTGTCTGGCAGTGCTGAATTCATAAAGCACAAACTGTAAACAGCTGCCTATCAGCTCCTATCAGCAACAGCATCAAAACCAGATGGCAAAGGTCAAGTCAAAGTTTATTGACAGTGATGAACTTTGACAGCCTCTATTAAATTACTTCTTCCTTTAAGGTGTGTGTGATCAAAGCGGCAGAGTGCTTTTCCCTCAGCCCCATAACAAGCTATTTGTTGAGATTGAAACATCTGGTCAATATCTCTAACACCGCAATTTCATGCACAGTTAGCAATAGAGAATGTTTCTTCTCTCCTTCTCGCAGGGTGCAGAAAGGTGGCACATATGGCCGATCATCTCATTCAAAAAAGTTTTGATTCCAGGCATTAGGTACAATTGTCTCTATGCTTTATAGTATTTTAAGTCTACCTACTATCCTTTTCAATCATCACAGCTGTCTGCTCTGCTCTCTGCTATAAAAGCCCACCAGTACGACAGAGCACTTACAGCTTAACAGCTCTCGACTGCTGGAGTTAGGAAGCAGTTAAGGTGAGGGAGGTTTGAAAGAGGCAGCTCTTCAGGTATCCCTTGGCAAGAACTCCCAATGCATTAAAGTATTTACCGAAGCTCCAGCAACAGAGATTACAGATTTTGTCATAAGAGCAAATCCTTCATTTTGAGGCATTCCCAAGCAGATAGAAATCACCCTTTTTAGGAATATATAGTTATATGTTTTACAAACATAATGTACCACATACATTATATTTCAAGTAAATGTATGATAATTGTAAGAATTTCATGAACCATAATCCAATTTCTCAATCTGAAACAGCAAGAAGACACAAAATGTTATCCAGAAATGCCTGCCTTTAAAATTATGCCTCAATGTTGCCACAGCAACAAGTAGTGGATAATGTGAAATGTACCTCACCCTTCCATTTCTAAACCCCAACCTTTTTGGTCAAAAGAGAAAGGAGGGCTAGCTGCAAACATGCCTACAGAAAGTACATTGCAAAGCATTTTCTATTTCCTATTAAATTGCCTACATTTTTATTCAGTTAATGACTGAATTCCACATCTCATTCCCACAGTGGCTCACTCAAAGTAGTACCTGAACCTTAAAAGTTTGCCCAGCAGCTGTAGGAAAGCACTGCCTCTCAAACTCAATATAATGATGCCTGGTGCCCAGATGCTGCACCAGAGCCATGACAGAGGGGTGGGCAGGGGAGGGAGAGGTAGATAATCTCATGTGGGAAAGTGCACGAAACACCTCGACAGAGCCACCCCTCAGCAATGTCACTGAAGGTGCCAGGGCTTTCCCGGAGAGCACGCTGCCTTCTGGCAATAGGCATTTACTCAGTAGTACCACAGTGTTCTAAAGGAAAGGGATATGTAACCTACATTTAAAGAAATAACTAGAATTGCCCACTAGAACTGATGGGGTTTGTAGAAATGTTACAACAGGGCTTACAGGTAACAGAACATGTTTGCAGGTTGTAAACATGAGCCTCAATAAGAGCCTGTCACACCAAAGCCAAAGACAGGCAATCAAGCCAGGAGAACAAGTAATTAGCTGTCACTTAGCACTAGCAGCACTGGTGTAGAAACTACGTATTAGTTAGACAGATTCTAACTGCGTTTTGATAGGAGTGCATGGAAGAAGCCATAAGATCAACACTATCACACTGCAACCTTTTTTCAGAGAAACCCAGAACCCCGCCCAGCTGCAAAGGGTGTAAATTCAGCCTGAGCTTCTTGCTAAGGATGCAGCAAAACTTATAGCATTGTGGTTGGGCACTCTGCCTCAGCTGGTAAATTTACCTCTTCCAGACATAATAAAGAAATTTCTCTAGGACAGATCAGGAGAACAGAAGGTTAAAACCCACTAATAATCCGGTGTTTCTCTGTGTTTGCTGCTCAGGGGCGTTCTCTGCCTTGAGCAGCATCAGGCAAGCCACCAACCCTGTTTCTTGCTTGCCCAGCTTATAGCACATGCTGATTGCGAACCCTGAAGATCCTACATATTAGACAGCATGTCCTTACGCTGAAAACCTAACTACAGACGGTCTAATTGATTTGGATCTATAATCAGCATGGTATTATTTTGTGATTTTGTATAATCATTTTCTGTACAGCACAAAATCCACCACATTACAAGTGCACAAATATAAGTGTATTTAACCTAAGATCAAAGGAAAACTACAATCAAGTGACTTCAAACTAAAAATATCTTGGGATATTTTCCTTCTCAGAAGGACAAAAACTGCAAAGGAATTTTAAGGATCCTTTCTGGAGTTTTGGGATATTGTCATTACTGTTAACTGTTCTACTGCTGTTAATTACATCATTACATGATTTCCCATGGATAGCAACTCATAATTCCATCTCCTTACTGTCTACAGAGGCAGAGGAACACAGCAGATTAGGAGGCTGTCAGGATGATAAAATGACGTTGAATGCAAATTTTTATTTATAATACAGCATGCCAGCTTAGGAAATGCTCCTTAAAACCAGAGCAGCAAGCAAGCTGCAGGCACTGGATGTATGCTTCAGGCAGCAATCATATGAAAAAATGCATTAATGTATTAACATGAGAATATGTGACACAACAAGAACAAAAGATTTCATCTAAACTTAATTAACAGGAGAATTTGTCACTAAATCAACTGAAATGTAAGGACAAGTACCAATATTAAAGCACTCACCAGTTATAACTGGTGTTACCACCATTGCTCTTGACAGAAAAGCTAATAAGTAATGATATAAAAGGTTAACTCATTAGTCCTTATTCTTAAATTTCCAGAACCAATTCCTAGGTGTTTCAAATATTTCTAATCTCAAAGCTGATTTTCTGCTAGCACTTCTCTTGATGGCGCCTGACTGATATCAGTGGGATTATACCAGTAGGAACTGAAAGCTAATTTGGGTCTATTATCTTAATTCTGTTAAGTCTTTTGTTGTGATACATGGTATATGACTATTCACATCTAAGTGCTTGGGATACAAACACATCGCTGTGTTTGTGGGCTGTGAGGACGTTTGTTAGTGACAGCAAAGCAATTTGAACCCAAACAGACCAGACCGATGCCAGAAACCGTTACCACAGCGCAGCCTAAATATGTGATCTTTAAGCCAACAGCACTACTCTTCATTCCTAAAATACAAATTTCTACATACCAGTTTAGGTACCTACTCCTATAAATCCAAGGCAATTTAGTATTATAGACAGTAAGGTGAAATTGTGTTAGAGCATCCAGGTGTTCATAAAATGATTTCTGCAGATCCATTATTTAAACAACATTGAAAGAATTCATGTCCTTTAACCTGACACAACCCAGTTTCTAGAGAAAGCTGGAAAGTTTGGATATTTTAGCCCATTTTTATTTAATTGACACTAGAGAGGGGGTTTATTTCTTTGACAATGCTCTTGTTAACATGGCAATGTGGTTACTGTCTTTTAAGGGAGTCTAAACTACTACTGGACCAATTGTTTCTGAAGGCTGAAAGCAGCCTCTTGCTGGCCAGTGGCAGCAGCCACCTTTGCAGATATCCAGGGTCACAACACATACATTCCCGTATTCCCACGTTCTTGCACCACACACCAGCGCACAGGGGTTGCCCTATGGGTACACAATAAGAGATGGCCAGAATGGGTTCTTGCTCTAGGGCCTCATTCTCTAGAGAGAATCTAGAATCTATGGATTGTGCACTGCCACTTAATCCCATCATCTGCCCAGGGGTTCCTTACCATCACTGCCATTGCTTCTAGTCTTCTAAGTTTTATTTACCCTTTCTTTTGCTGTTTTTAATTGTACTATTATTTTCCAGACAACAAATGTAATATCTGGCAAACAAGGACACAAGGATTCTGTGAGGGTTTTGTTTAAAGCCACTCTGTCTCCAAGTCCAGTTTCTCAGATCATCACAGCTGCATTCGGAAGGCAGCCACACTTTTTCAGACGCTACCTAAAGTCAGAGATGCATGAAAAGAGAAGAGCAAGTTACAACGTTTTCAGATCAAACAAAATGAGTGGATTGGTCTCTACTCCATAGTCAGGCCTAGAACACATTCAAACAAGAAAACTTCAGTATTCCAACACCTATAATTACCTGGGTTAATATACAGAGAACAGCTCAAATGAATGTAACGCTATGAACAGGAGATGGAGCCACAGGAGGGGTTTGAACACCGAACTCCCTGGTTCTTGTAATGGAAGCGTTAAACCTATTTCAGTGAGTAATTCTTCATGAAGTTACTATAATCATGTTAGATGTCAAAATAGCTGGCAGAAACAAGTCAGACTCTTCTTTCTAAGCAAAATTCAATGAAGCTCTCATTTCACTTTATTTAACTGCACCAATAAAATATGCTCCTACGTCTCACAACATCAATAACAAAGTTTTGCTCTTTCGCCATACTAGGCATTTGTCATGACTGTACAGTATGTATCCCAAAGAACTGATCTTCCAGTAGCTCCACCCTGGCACAGCACTGGTTTCTGCATAGCACAAAGTAAACTGGCACATCACTCAGTTCCTTTTTTCCGTTGAGTCTCACGAACCCATTTCAGTGACCAAGCAGCCAAACAACTCAATTAATTCTTTAAGTGCATTAATCAGTCATTCCTTTGACATCCAGGCATAACTGCCATTGATGTTAATGGGAGTTCTGCATGTTTACCCTGGTGACAATAAACTTCTTAGATACCCAATACAGGGTCTGCAGGCCAGCGCAAAGACCCTTTGGTAAGACACCGTATGTCCCCACCCTAGCACAGAAAAGCCAACCATTCAGTCCCATCGGTGATACCTCGTGGTGGGCAGGGTCACCAGAACTGCTAGGAATCGTTTCTGTCTGCTCGGTTTAAACAACCCAACTCTTTAATTTGAGGGTCGTACAGGGAAGCACCAAAAAGGAGAAATTTTCTCTTAACTTTGAACATGTTAAGAAAATGCAACTTGTAACTGTAAAGACCAGGACAATGTCATCTGATGGGACCCAGGTTCTGGGCTTTGTGGTGTTGAGGGCCAAATCAACAGCACAACGCACAACCAGAGTGGAGTCTCTTCTTGAGGCAGAGGGGGAAGAGGTGAGGGGGAAGGAGCCACAATGGGCTACAATCCAAAAAGAACATGGAGTCAATTTAGATGTTATCATGTTTTACATGCTAAAATAATTAAATTTATAACTTTGACGCTAAATTTAACTGGACCAATACAAGCTTATCTGCAACTATTACATTTTTTTTAATCTGCAATTTATCCCGCCTTTTCGTGACAGATTATTTCTTCAATGTAGACTATCAGGCAGAACAGAAATTACATAGAGTGAAAAACTGAGCCTTTAGATTTCTCGCATTTAAGTTTGCAGAATAAATGAAGCCTAATACATTTTTTGAATACTTCATAAATACTGTGATACCCATGTTAAGTTTTACAGCTACAGTTTATATAATCTAAATTCAACCTATTTTTAAAGCATTGAATAGAAGCCTGGATTCTTTCAGCTACAAAAGAAAAGTTTCTTTGAGAGACTGCCAAAAATACTTTTATAGCTGATATGTAGCTGACACATTAACCTGCTAAATGTTTGTGGAAGTACTAATGACTAAGCAAGGGATATCAAAGGCAGTGAATAAAAGAACAAACAGCTGCCAGGACTTGGCATTCCACCCTGCTATCAGAGTGAAATGATTGGCAAAGGAAGTCACACCTACTTCATAATAATAATACTAGAGTTGGCAAAGACTTCTGGATGGAAGCATTCCAGCATTTAATTCTCCAAAAGGTGTTGTGTGATTCATTAGAGAGATCAAAATAAAATACACTACTGTAACTGCAATCCTGCAGAGGATTATTAATATAATGCTACCAGATCAGCAGTCCATTATATATATAATAATCAGTATTTCTTTCACACTGATACACGTTTTACTGTCATCAGATTGTGATGTGGTTGAAAGCATTGTTAAATAACGGGAATGTCCACTGTTTTGGTGCTGAACATTTTACTGAAGAGTAGCTTTTTTGATACTATGACAGCAGAAGAATCCAGTTTTAAATAATCCATTCTACATTAGTAAGGACCGGCTATATCACAAATTTCAGTTGACTCTCCACTGAAAAAGCGTGGAAATTCATATTGAAGAGCTACTTGCAGATTTGACTATCCCCCAAAAGACCCTAAGTTGCATAAAAAGCCAATAAAACTTGGAGGTTTTAACTTTTACTATTGGTCCAGTAATTATTCTACTCTACGCAGCGTGAAATGGAACTACAGGCTGATCAGTATTCATAACTGACATTGTTACTCACTATGCTAATCATTATTATATCCCATAGAATCATAGAATGGCTGAGTTGGAAGGGACCTTAAAGATCATGTAATTCCAATCCCCCTGCCGTGGGCAGGGACACCTCCCACTACACCAGGCTGCTCAAGGCCCCATCCAACCTGGCCTTGAGCACCTCCAGGGATGGGGCATTCACAGCTTCCCTGGGCAACCTGTGCCAGTGCCTCACCACTCTCATCGTGAACAATTTCCTCCTAATGTCCAGTCTAAATCTTCCCCTCTCCAATTCATAGACATTGCCCCCCATCCTATCACTACAAGCCTTTGTAAACAGTCCCTCCGCTGTCTTTTTGTAGCCCCTTCAGGTACTAGAAAGCTGCTCTAGGGTCTACTCAGAGCATTCTCTTCTCCAGGCTGAACAACCCCAACTCTCTCAGCCTGTCCTCATAGCAGAGGTGCTCCAGCCCTTTGATCATCTTTGTAGCCCTCCTTTGGACCTGTTCCAACAGTTACATATCCTTCTTATGTTCAGGATTCCAGAACTGGACACAAAACTCCAGGTTGGGGCTCACACGAGCAGAACAGAGGGGCAGAATTACCTCCTTCGACCTGCTGGCCACACTTCTTGCTGCGTCAAAAGTAGCACAGCCAGCAAGCAGGTTGAGGGAGACGATTCTGCCTCTCTGTATCTTTGCTTATACCTTCAATATTTAAAAGATTTCAAGTAGTGATTTCTGAACTGTTACAATAAAGTGATTTTTTAGAAAATATCCTTGTTTCAGAATACCTGAGTGTTGTTGCCAAACGTTTGATCTCAGATTCATTATTATGATGACAGCAAGGGTCACTATAAAACTGAAAGACTGATGTAAAAAGTCACCTTAAATCCATTTGGGTTACCAAAGAGGTTAAATAGTTGGGTATAACTGTTTTAAAAGACTGGGAGAACTTAAGAACAAACAATATAAAGTTACCACTCTCAAAATAATACAGAGTTTGGCTTGGCAGGTAAATACTAAAAACTGTTCACACAAAAATAATGATTTTAAAATTAGAGTTTTATACTTAAAAACAGTACTTTAAAGATCTGAAAACACTAGTTGAACACACTGTCCTAAAGTTCACCAAATAACGCTTCTTGAAATCTTTCTCTGTGGAATTTACAAAGCAAACGAGCCTTCGGAAATACTGTGTGCAGTGTTTTTCTCTGATGTACAATATAAACAGAAGCAGAATATCATAAATATTTAAGTAAATGAATAAACAAATGAAAATTCCCAGGGCAAAAAAAAAATATTTATTTCATGTACTTAATTCTCAATACCTTCCTGTGAGGAAGCAAGAGCCGAGGGATCTGTTACCCATAAAAGTGCCATCATCCCAATGTGCTTAATTAGCTCTTGATTGGGACAGACAGAAGAGTAATAACAAGCTATGTATGTTTATACTGCTTAAGTGTTTGCACCAAGTATGTTTACTAACATAAAAATTGATAAAATGATAATTGATATTCAAAGGCAATGTGAAACACCTTTACTCCTTGCTGAACACAATAAGGAAATGAGCAGACAATGGGCACAAACTGAAATACACAGAATTTCACATAAGCACAAAGAAAACACTTTTTTACCGCGAGGGCAGTCGAAAAGCCCATGGAATTACCACGCTTCTCCTCTGCCAGTTTCCAACTGCCAGTGCTGGCTGGTGAACAGCAGTTGGCCACACAACACACAGAACTGCACTGTCATCATTTTGAAATGGCAGGATTTTCTTACATGACTTAAAAAATGTGACCTACGCTGTTATTCAACATGTGCTCTTTGTTGGCTTTGAGAAGTCACCCTACTTCAGGAAGGGGAAATATTAAGCAAGATTTCAACATTACTGCTTTATCACAGTGCCCTCCTAGCAAGTCTTTAGCATCCCCCAATCTTGTAAAACGAAAATACTACACAAAAAAAATCCTCCTTCCCAATCCTAATGACATTTATGGACTCTGTTCCATCTATCTATAAACTACAAGTAACCAAGTGTTTTCTGACATGCCTGCTGTGGCACCTTCGTGGTTATTGTACGTGAATTTAAAACTGATAAAACACTTCAAAAAATGTGGAAGAATCTCCCCTAATGCACATTTCCAAGAAGAATAAATGGATACTCTAGGTACAGATGATGTGTTATTTCTTCTTGCTAAATCAGAGCAGTACTTCTGCCAAATATTTCATTTGATAACATCCTGCATGGAACTATGTCAGAAAGGCAAATCTATAACAGACATAAGCCAAAACCCACTGCAAGTCAGGAAAAAAAGGACCTTGGGGAGAAAGAGCTATATTTAACTGCTAAGAAGCCACAGGACAACTATATTTCACTGGAACTGATAACACCAGGAACATTTTTTTTTCCTGACAACCAACATTTAGGAGCTGTCAGTTCATGTGTCGAACAATCTTTCACCTCTGTAACAATGCTTTGTAGCCACATTTTCAGTCCTTAAAAGGAGGAAGCAACTTGACTTTTAAGAATGTTTTTATTCACTAGAAATAGTTTCTGTCAGCATGTGAATAAAGGCTCATGAAAATTTCCCAGTCCACATGCCTAAATCACTGAAGTTCAGCATTAAATGTACTGGCTTCACATTCAGCCGTGCTAGAGAACTCCAGCTTCTGTTGATATTGACTGGAAAGAAAACATCTCAGGCCTGCAGTGAAGGTAAGGTGTTCAGGGGCTCGGAGTGCTTCCGTGAGAGCAGTTCACCAGAAGAGAACACGAGAAGCTCCTGTTCCCAGATGTGATATAACCAGTGCTATTCCCTGGCACAGCTGGAATTGGCTGTATCAATCTCCCTTTTGCCAGCAGGATGGAAGATTTACATGAACGATACCAGAAAACTTGATTTTCCTTTAAGTAGATTCAGGTTCTTCCAGCTTTACTGTTAAAGAGCAGTGTCATAGGGGTATGTAAGATCACTTTCTACCCAAAATACATCTAGAATTCCAAAAGCAACTTCAGATGTTTCCTTGATCTACAGAGTCCCAAATAGCTCAGAAAGTAACAGTCAAAAATGAAGACATAGGAAGTGTTAAATGGCAGAAACTCCCTTGTACATTGGTGTGGATGCTTACGAGACCTACCAAACAAATGAAAAGCCCCGACAGGCACAACTGGTACTGCATCCAGAATCTGGAAAGCCCAAGAGAAAAGCTGGGGAATGCAGGCCGCCTGTCTGTCAGGAACCCACTGTGTGGAAATGTGTGTCTCCAGGGCTCCTAAGGGCTCTTCCTCCACATGCCTTACGTGCAACCTAGCACGCATGTCCAGTATGATGATTGCTGGGGTATGCCATGTAGTCTTAATATTTAAATTACAATAATCATCATATCTCCAAAATGGGTGGTCAATATTCTTCCTATAAACCACAAATCCACTCAAAAAAGTTCCCAAGTCAATTGGGCTATTATCTAGTGTGAATTTGAATTCCTTTTGAATTAGGCAAATAATTGAAATCAGCAAATCAAATAAAACTGCTTTTTAATAATCATAGAATCATTAGTTTGCACAATACCTTCGAGATCATCAACTCCAACCGTACCTGTCCACTACTAAATCATGTCCCCAAGCAGCTCATCTACCCGCTTTTTAACACCTCTAGGGATGGTGACTCAATCACCTTCCTGGGCAGCCTCTGCCAGTGCTTGAGAAACATTTCTGTGAAGAAATTTTCCTAACATCTAATCTAAACTTCCCCTGATGCCGCTTAAGGCCATTCCCTCTTGTCCTATCACCTATAACTTGGAAGAAGAGACAAACACCCACCTCTCTACAATCTGCTTTTAGGTAGTTGTAAAGAGCAATAAGGCCTCCCTTCAGCCTTCTGTTTTCCAAGCTAAACAGCCCCAGTTCCCTCAGCTGCCCCTCGTAAGACTTGTTTCTTCAGACCCTTCACCAGCTTCTGATGTTCTGTGACATCAGGTAACTACAAGCAGAAGTAATGTGCAAAAAAACATTTCTTCTTCAGCATCTCCAGAGTCAGTTCCTGCTCCGGCAAATGCACAATGTTAGATGCCCAGCCTCTCTTTTAACAGCCCTGTGGGCTCTCTACTCCTCACATTTTAATGTTCAGTGCAAAGCTAAGAGAGACGTATGATCCCAGGCTCACTTCCACTTCTTCTGTGCTTTGAGTATACGGATAAGCTACTTATCATCCACTCTCTGCACTTCTAATGCTTAAGACAAAAGTACTTAAAACCTAACTGAAGACATTCAATATCATGCACTTAATCACTTTGATCTGTAATATGACCCTCCTAGAAGAGAGAAAATTAGACTGTTTTCCTGCATGCATGAACAGATAATTTTTTTTATTAATTGGGACTTGAAAAACATTGGTTTTGGAAACACAGAAGAACTAAGACTTACCCTGACATGCTTTCAAGTAATCTGTAATTTTACTGCTTTTTAAAACATTCCTTAAGAAACAAAATTGATAAAATGTAAAAACTGCGCCACTGTCACAGGTTTTTACTGAATTACCAACACCACACACTGAGAAAGATTGGTGTTGAAAAATTACTGCCTGCTACAATGGATTTAGTACAAATCTGAACGCGTAGCATAAAAGAAAATTGATCCCTACTTACAGAGTGCTATAAATGAACACTGTGCCTTACAGATAAACATTAACAGGGTTCCTTCCCCTTAAGAGCAGATAATTGAACTCAAATGGGATACTCTGAGTGACAATTAAGGTTTGTGAAAATGAGCAGCAGCATTGTTATTGCAGAGATGAATCTGCAAAGAAACAACAGAGACTCGCATACTCCCTGCCTGATTTCCTGCAGAAGCTGTAATTCACCCGCTGCGATCATTCCGATGGCTGTATGCGCTTGTTCAAAGGAAGGATTACACACCTGTAATTTGAAAGGTGGCAATTGACTATTAGAACTATCAGGTTTGATATTCCTTTTATTAATACAGAACACTTGTAGAAAAGAGAAGAACGCTGCAACTGATGTGGCTCACTGCTCAGAGCACAGCATTATTGTTCACCTCGGGGCAAATGAACGATGCTACAGCCTGCATTTGGTTCAGCATCTGGCTGTGGGGAACAGACTGAGAGCTGCCTGAAAGAGACAGGGAGATCGATAGCCATGAGATGACAAATGGCCACCAGCTGGGTCGAGTACAACACAAATGCAACACACAGAAACCAGAAGAGAAACCGTTAGAAAAAAATGACATGAAGTAGGAAACGGAAAAAGTCTTTGTCAAGACAGATCTAGTATAGTTGTCTCAAAGGGCCTGAGACAGCTCGCAGACCAACTCACAGAATGGTGCTACGTGAGATCACTGAACAGTGGCCCGTAGCAGGACAGCTGGGGACATCCCTTTGACACTGGCAGCATCATAAAATCACCAAAATTAAGTGCCAAGTGAATGAGGTAATGGGCTCTCTAATAGCCAAGCCAGGAACACTGATGCAGATGCTGCAGCTGAGAAAAATCACATCAGATACCTTTCATAGCTTTGGTAATTTCAAGCTCCTGCCTACCCCAGCATCTATTCTGGGTGCATTGGAGCACAAAGAACAGAGAGGATGATCACAGAGTTCACAATAAACTACATAAGAAGGGATGAAGTCAAAGATTACTTAAACGGTTACCAGACTAGGAAGACGACTTTGAGGGAGCAAATGGCCTGCTTGTTCCCGTCCATGATCACCCCTAAAGAAACCCCAAAACGCTGTAGGATAGAAGAGAAGGACCGTAAGAAGAACTTACTTTTTGACAAGAAAACTTGAAATGTTTAGCAACTTTTCACTGAGTTCTACACAGAACAACTGAACAGAACTGAACACCTCTGCTAGGAGAAATCAGTGAGACAGAGCAATGCATTGACATCAACCTCCAAGAACGATATCTATGCTGAGAGCAAAGTGCATCGGAAATGTCATCTCCTTCTGCTAGTTACACATGTAATAAAAGCAGGCTACGCATTTCAGCTTCATTTACAGAATCTGGTTTACAACATGTAAAATGAATCTAAATCTCTCTAATTGTAGCAGATGCAAAATTAGTGAAAGCTCATCCTTCCCTTATTACAGGACTGCCCGCATGTCGATAAATCCCAGCTCCAAGTGACAGTTATGGTATGCAAAATCCTCACTTGTAAGAATCCCAATAGAAGCCTCACTGTTTTTATTGGGCCATAAAATGCAAGCCACTCTGGTGGAACGTCTAGCAGAAATTTCTTTAATATGTCATTAACACCCCCCTATAAACAAAACCGTTGATTTGAGAAGGGGACAAGGAGAACTCCACACATCTCCTGCTGGACAATTCACACCTATGAAAGCAGAAATAATTCACCCATCTTTTTTAACCTAAGATATTGCAGAAAATAATATTCCAATCAGAATGGCAAAAATAAAGGCAGTAGTCATTTTAGCATGAAAACTAAATATATCAGTGCTAGAAAGCAATGATTGTTCTTAAACCTGTGAACACACAACGGAAGAAACTTCATATCAGTTCTTTAATATTACACTGTGAGATGACGCAAATAGAAGTAAGACAACTTTAATGAGAGCCCAGGAGAGTGGAGAAAAGCTGGAACCTCAACAGCCTCCTGCAAACTATGGATCAACTCCACCACTTTTTCCAGTTGCACCATGCACAGAACTCTTGCAAGGCTAAGGGCCTGTTTCAGGGAAGCTCTGGAGATAGTGAAGAATGCAACAATAGGTATTCATAAAGTCCATTTATAAATGGACTTGGAACCATGCCTCCTGTAAGGACAGCTCCAAAACCAATCCAGTAATCCCAGGGCTTCAAACTGGGATGTTCCTTACCACAAGGATCTCACCTTATAACTTTTTGAATATAAGAAGTGCAGCATATCCATTGCAATTCAAGAAAAACTCTCTAAATATAAAAAACCCTTTAAAGTACCTACACAAATCATACGTATCTACATTCCACTGAAAGCAAATCATTTTAAAAAATAAATCACTGCAGAGCATTTTAATGTCTTGACAACTGGATTTGCTTCTTGAGATTCAAACACCTATTTTCTGATTAGTATACGGATTACATTATTGTCTTCCATAAATATATTGGTCATACCTTTATCTATATGATACTTGATTAATACTGGCAATAAATGCAAAGCTTCAGATTTAAACAATTTTCACTTAGATGCTACAAGGAAATGCTAGAAATACAGAAATTATACTTTTTTTTTTTTTTAAAGTATTTGATACTATGACTTTGCTCCTGTTCCAATACCAAAACGACCATATTGGAGAGATTTCTCAGCAAATTTCATTTCTAGAAGTCATGTCACATTCAGCTTTGGGCTAATGCTGAATTCCACTGTCCTATCTCGATTATTGATGATTTACTACCCAGAAGGCAATATGTTTCCTACCTCTGTAGTGTCTTTTTCCCTCTGAAGCACGCTGCTGTTGTAGTAAGACCTTCTGTCAACATGCCTACCAGTACACATTGTATTATTATCTTATCTATGGTTACAATATTTTTAGATCTGAAAACAGACTTGTTTCCCCCCACTGTAATTATTTTCCCTTTCTGGCCAATTTTTCAAGTTAACTTTAAAACAGTTAAAATGAAATGGGAAATATATTTTTGTAACACTTTCAATGTTTTAGATAAAACCAAGGCAAACTCCTCATGGTTTGCACAGACTAATTGACAAGCACTTCAAAGAAGTTATTTGTAACATTTTTATTCACACAGGGACACAGGAATACACGAAAACCAGTCCCCTCCATGCATGCTAATACACACAGAGAAGGCCAGAAGCTCCGTTTAGGCTTCTAGCTTCCAATTTTTGAAGCACTTCCAATACTTCTTAAATGATTTACTGAATCTAAGTGTCCACTAGAGACACTGAATTTGATAAATCATTTACTGTATATATTTACCTGTTTTCCACTGGCTGTTAATCATTGAAGCAGAGGCTGTGCGCCTGCTAAGGTGAAGTTCTTAGTTCATAACAGGGTTACTTCAGTATCCTCTCTCATGGCCAGGAATGTTTCATGACTGGTAACCATTTTCCGAGCTGGATCCCACAGACTTTTCATCATCCTCATCAAAAAATGTCCTGCATACCCATTTAGTGCACACTGGCAAACATGTATTGAATCTGCAAGTCTGCCTCTATTTGTCAATACTAAGTTTAATATAGGGAAAAAATATCCTATGGATAACTACATGATAACTATGAAAACAAACATAAACCACACCAGCTTCGAGGTGGTGGAAACAGTGCTCCATCTGAAGTCTATCTTTACTTTGTTATGGCCCAGACCCCGCTGTTTTGCAATTCTTGCTGCAACTACAGCTGGTTACGGTAACTTAAAAGTATTTTTCCACCCTGCAATTAAGAAACTATTAAATATTCGGACACGTTAATAACTCTCTCTCATTACCACGTTAGAAATCATCATTGTCACCACACAGCATAATGTGATGCCAGATTAATATAGTGGAAAATTGCTAATCATATCATAACTTTTCAACGTTTTTACTACATTAGCAAAACTGATTAAGAGTAAAGTGCAAATAATAAATAAGACAATTTTACAAGCAAAGAGAAAATTACAAGCAAAATGACAGCACTGAGAATGCTGCTGCACCCGATAATATAAATATCAATTATGCGATGCTTCTGGCTAGAATTTAAAACACTGCCGAGATGCTGATACCCAGCACTTGTGGAAATCAGATCTCTTCTGCTATATCTTAAACACAACTGAAAATCGTTATGGCCTTTTCTAATTGCAATGGAAATTGCAAACAAATGGGAATTATTTTAAAAGCTGGAAACTATCTGCAATTTTAACTTCTGTTACACTGTACACAGTTTTAAGCACTACATTAGAGTAAGAAAGCTAGCAGATAATTTCAAGTTTCATCTAGAAAATCACTGTATAATTTTAATAATCCCCTGTAGCATAGTTAGATACTGCAGTTTTGAGTTAGTATGCATGAAATGGGAACTACCAATGGGATATTATTTCTCTTAACTTCCATGTCATTTTTTCTGAGGACTTTCAAGCATCCATAAACACTATTTTTGATTCAAAATACTTCTTGTAGCAGGCAAGTTCCAAAAAGCATGATGAGATGAGAGATTCCAATACAAAAGCCTCTCCTTTTTATCAGGCTTCATTTTGCATACTCTTACAAAACATGAAAAGATTATTATCAAGGGATTCATTAGTTATTTAAATCTTTTCAATGGCACATATCACTTCAAACCCAGTGAACAGCACCTATTTAGACACTGCTTTTGATATAAAGAATGCAAAACAGTTGTAACACAACTTTTACTGATTTGAGCAATATTTGAGCTATTAGGAGATGATATTTAAAATTGTATGTCTCAGTTCATTTTCAGAAAGAGATATTTAAACATCATCTATCCTGTGCTCAACTCTTTTTTGAGAAACAATCCTTAAAGCCCTCAGAACGAAAAACCTTGCTTTGTCATTCCTCACGTTCAGTTCTGTTTGTTACTGGCAGGATTGCAATATCTGCTGACTGAGACTCATTACCTACTTTGTGAAAGACTGGAGTAGTGACATTAAAGCAATGTTTGTTCAGGGCAGCTTGTATTTTGGCATGGGAGGTTACAGTTTAAGGATTTTTATCTGCGGTACAATCTCAAAACACCATTTTTGTGAAGAATGAAGTGATACTTTCTGAAATGCACAGGAACGAGGAAGACAATAGCAGGTGCATAACAACTCATTCATTCTTACAACACACATTTGTAAACCAATCATTTCTTATTTATTCAGATAAAAACAGACACTTAAAGTATTAACATAATCAAATTTCTTGCAGCCTGAAAAGTGTTTCTCCTTTTTCATTATATTGGTACTATGAGAAATGTAAAAGTTTCTGCAGACACTGACTTGCTGCAAATTCAACAGCATCACTTCAAACAAAGCTCAGCCATATCATCTCCAAAACATTACTGCTTTTCAACTAAAGGTTTAATAGATTTCTAAATGATTTTGTCATGCACAAGACTGAGATTAAAGAAACACCAACAGTTTTGAAAGTGAAGAGAGCAAAAGATCTGAATAAAAACCTGCAACTGCTTTTTGATCCATTACCTAAGAAACCTCAACCCATGAGTACAGGCAAGTACAAGCTGCTACTGTGATTAAATAATCATGCTCTGGTACCACAAATTATGTCAGTGGATGAAGCTGTGCCTCCTTAATTTAAGAAGAATGCCAAGCCCAGGTACATTTCTGAGACATTTGCAGTGCTGTGGCCCAATCCCAACCAGAAATCTTTTTATTTCTCTCTAAGAAGTTACTGGAAGTGTTTGAAAGAGAGATTATTTCCATAGTAAAAGTGCACTTTTCTCATCTACTGCTTTCCCTCCCAGCATCAACTTGATCAGAAATTGATAGGTTCACATGTAACAGGTATAGAATGAGACTAAAAAAAGGTCAAAGACAAAGGAGGTAAAATACACCTGCCTAACAGCATTCTGCTAAAGACACTCCACTGCCCAGGAACTACTGTTTTTATCTCCTAGCCCAACCGTAGTGCTAAATATTTCTAAATGTACTATAATAAGTAAATAAATTAAAAAATAAATCTTTATTTTCCCCTCAGTTGTCTTTCACAGTCTTGTCTGAATTCTACTGTGTTCATCTTGCTTTACTCTTAAAATCTGTAGTTATTTCACTCCACAGAAAGCAAGAAACGAAATGGGCATTATCATAGTTACCAAAAAGGCATCAACATTCCTGGAAACGGAGGAGTGAAAAAAGATCATAAAAGTCTGCAATTCAAATCAACGTGATAAAAAGAGTTGAAGCAAATAAACGTAAAGGCATAATAGTGGGTTATCATTTTTGCATACGTCTTCCTCCTATTCCATCACTATTTGTGAAAGCAAAGGAGCAGACTGCTGCTCTCTTCATCCCAACACTTGTAAACATACTTCCTTCCTGCAAATTAAAGCCTGACCATAACTAAAAGCAGTAATTCTGCCTGTAAGTACATATATACATATATAACCTGTGCTTCAACGCAGTACTAAGCCAGCTGAAGTCACCACCACTGAAGGTTGGCACTAAACGTTTCTAGTGCATAGCATCTGGTTATCTCCTCCTCGCAGCTACCCCTAGAACTTCAGACAAATCCACTGCATTGGAATAAAGTTTAAATATTTGACTTAACTACTAAAGCAGTCATTAACTGTTCCATATCATACACTACAACCTACAAATTCAGGCCAAGAGATTACATGGGCTGATTTAGAAAGCAAAGAGACCAGAATGTGTCCTTATCAAGTCCACACTGCCCCTCCACGCTCTCAGGAGCAGTAGTTTTCACCAAACACAGACACAATGCAACAGGGGAGAAGAAGGAACCAGCAAGCACTGGTCTCATTGTTATTTCTGACACAACTAAATGGTCCTCTAAATGGAAGGGACCTCAAAGCCCATGCAGTTCCACCCCCTGCCATGGGCAGGAACACCTCCCACCAGACGAGTCTGCTCCAAGCCCCATCCAACCTGGCCTTGAACGCTTCCAGGGATGGGGCAGCAACGACTTCTCTGGGCCACCTGGGCCACTGCTTCCTCGCTCTCACAGAAAAACATTTCTTCCTGAGATCTAGTCTAAATCTCCGCTCTGCCAGCTTAAAAGCATTAAAACCTATACTTCCAGCTGTGTATTTCTTCAGGATAAATCCCAGCCTGTACTAAGTACCCAGTTTAGTAACCCAGGCGAATCTGCTTAGAATTTTTCAGTTTACCATAATGATAAAGTGGTTTTGTTGTTTTTTTTTAATTCTGCAGATCTAAATAAGAATTTGAAATTGGTCTTGGGTGCAGTGGAGTAGAAGTTCTGGAAATCTCCTAGGCTTTCAAAACAGACTGGGCAGCTCCCACACATTACAGAATTGCTCCGATGCCTGTACCAGTGAGCCTTGAGAATAACCTGTTTGGGAAAGTGACATCACTGCTCTGTGACACTATCAACAGGACATCATCTTTGCAGTAGCAAGAAGAGCCACTGCTGTATTTCCAGAGAAACAAACTTAAATGACTGGTTTTGTTAGCACTGAGGCATATTTTGTTATTTCTTCGCCACAACCAAGCCTCACTCCCGAAGACTGGCCACAGCACTGGGGGTGGATGCTTTGGAGAGCCACTTTCCTGGCTAGCAGCGTATAAACTTCAGCAAAGTATAAATAAGAGAAAAAAAAAAAAAGCTCTAAGTCTAACTCTTTCTCTGTTTCACCTTCTTTTATGTTGAACAGGTTTGAGAAGCAGGTACATGCACCTGTAGGACAACACAGGCACGGCAGAAACACATGGGAGCTGGCACGGGAGAAAACAAACCTTGGGGTTGCTTTCTGGCAGAGAAGGAGAGGCTATACCCCTAAGGTTATTAAACCATACCAGACAAAGTGGTTTAGAGAGCTTTTTCATACTTTTTCTTGAAAGTTGGACTGAACTATTGGAAATATTGGAAACAGATGTTTGCTGGGGCCACTGAGCCCTTCTGAGTAGGGGGTGTAATGAGGCTACTTGAGAAATATTGAGCAGAAGGCCAAAACTAAGGAGGAATTTCAGATTCTGACCAAAATGGTTCAGAAAGCACAGAGCCTACCACTCCTGGAGAACAATGACCTATATATCCTTTTGGCCAAGAGAAAGACACAGAGCTAAATGTTCTCTGTCTCACAAGTAAGAGGAAATTTAGGGGACTTGCACTTTCTGGGAGCACCATTACAGCAACAGGTTTTGGAGAAAGGCAGTTGTGGCATAGGTGAATTGAAGCAAAGAACGAGCAGAGAAGACTGCTAGTTGATGGCATGATGGACTCCACAAAACAATGACAGGCACCGCAAAGTTGCATCAACATCAAAAAACTGAGCGCATGTGCTTGGAGGGACCTCCCTGACAACTTTGCCACCACTTTTCTCCTAGTTATCCAGATGCAACATGATTTGAGGCCCACTTCCCAGCGAAACCTTCCTTCCTGTTATGCCCCAATCTAATCCAGTGTACAGAAGTAATGCAGAAACTTTCACCAGTGAGGAACAGATTAAATTCATTACAGTTATTTGCCCATTTATACAGAATGATAGCAGAGTAAGGAGGAAATCACTAAATGACAGAACACTGAGGAGCTGATATGTGGTGGGCTTTGTAGATTACACACTATCGGTAATGTTTAATCAAGGATAGTACTTAAACATGCATAAATCTCATTTGAAAAGCACAAAGCCAGTTGCAGTGAGTTTGCTGTATGTTTATAAGATTACAGCTTATATTCTTTCAAAAATGCAGCTCCGCCTGCAAGTATTTTTCCTAGATAGATTTGTAATTTTACAGACTGTTTTTGGAATAAGCATGACGTGGCCCTGCAGACACAGATGTTTAATATAAAGCCAGGGTTGGGTTAATTACTCACATAACCAATAGTAAAAATGTAAGAGACATCCAAGCCTTCAGCACACATTGCTTGTTAGAAACGAGCATGGATCTGTTCATCTTTCAAAATTAAACTTGTCTGTTTGTTACAATACTAAAACCACAATCACTTTAGATTAAAAGTTCAAATTAATCACCACTGAAGAATAAAAATTGGGGTGAAGTTCAAGCCCTTGTAATATAGGCTGATCCTGGGAAAGTGTCACACTTCCCTGACATACAGAAGACAGTGAGACACAAATGCTAAATATAATTTAGAATCAAATTATTCTCTCTTAATGTTATCTCTCATTTGAAAGTCAACACATTATGAAGAGGAAATAAACACACAATCTAGTCTAAAAGGAAGCTTCTTTAAAGCATCTAACAACAGTGTGTAGGCTTTCTGCAAGTAAGTTGCACAACCACAGAGAAGCCAATGATTACGATTAGATCGCGAGAGGTAGTGCGGAAAAAACGGGGAGTCATTACAATTTCCTGAGGTGTGCTTTATAAAAACATGATTGTGAAGTCCCAGGAGTATCTGTATGAAAGCTTCCCGAGAATCATAATTTATGTTTTTCCCTTATCTGCCAGTCCTACAAATTCAACTTGAAATGTGTCAAGCTCTGTTCTTCCAAGTTCACATGGCATCACTGGTAATAAAACTTCTGTAATTAGAATTTCACAATTCTGAGGATGAATAAATGATAGAATGCAGCTCACTCAAACTGCTAAGTTGGATCCACAGCAACAGCAGAACTGTTAAGGGTGGAAGTAAGTCATTAAGAAATGAAGCCTAAACCAAGAGTGCCCATTCTGAGGACAAAGAATGAGGCATTCTTTATATGTGTTTCCAGAAAAAAAAAAGAATGAAAACATGTTGTTTGGTGCCAAGGTTGTGTTGTTTAAAATGTAAGTTATAAAATTCTATTGAGTTAAGACTTGCAATCCAGCATTCGAGCTAGAAAGATAAAACTTCAAAGACTATTTCTTGCAGTTCTAAATTCAGTACTCCCAAGTCAAAGCAAACACTGATGAAAATCAGGCACATACAGCCTGGTCAGCAATACCTGCCCTGTCTGCACACTATCTGTTTTAGATACTTGAAAGTCATGAGCCCTATGAAAAGATTCAGGTATTTCCTTTCCATCCAGATCAATGCCTGTTGCTCAACAGGCACAGTTTTAATTAAAATTACAGAGGGAAGCTGAGAAGTAGTAAAATATTGTCTACACAAATCTGAACTGAGTTTGTTGGCAGAACTCTAAACCAATGCATTATTTATGAACTGCATGCAGTTACATGGATGCATATTTTATAGATTTAATATAATGGATCCAATCATGTGGAGGGATTGCAAGAGCTCAGATTAAAGCAAGATGTCACATATCATATTAGCGATAAAGCCAAAATTTAATGAGACAAGTAAAGGTCAGAGCAGCACACTGCAGTTTCAATTGGATCTCTCCACTCTCTTCCCTGTTCTTCAGCATGATAACTTCAACTTCAAACACAAAGCAGAACTAAAAGGTAGTACAAAGGGTAATCCCAATGCCAGGATCACTAAATGGGAAAGTTAAACTTTGGGTTCTATTCCAAGAATTAAACAATTGCAATCCAGTTAATGATATCTAATCCTTGTTTTCCAAAGTACTATCAGACATTTTCAGTGATTGACACCTGATTAATAACAGCTCCATCCAAAGTCTGAAGTTATTAACACTTCCTAGTGATAGGTTAAGGGGAAAAAAACCAACCCCAACCAGTTGGGGTAACAGTAACAGTAACCAACTGTAACTGTAACAGTACCAACTGTTACTGTAACTGTAACAGTACCAACAGTCCTCCTGGAAGGACGTCACCTGCACACCTACTGATAAAAGTGGATCCCGACTGTCTTCGGTACTGCACTGTTCTCAGGAAAAAACTCCATTGCTATTCCTCTTCCCTTGAGCTGTATCTATTTTTCCATTCAGTACCAAAGTCTGAAATGAAAAAGTATTTATTTCAAGAAGACTTTCCCACAAGGACTCAGAAGAACTCAATCTGTTCTAGTTCCCCATCTTTCCTCTTTCAAGAAAGAGGAGAGTGGCCAAGAAAAAGCAGATTGGTGAGGAAAAAACAGGGATAGGGCCGTGAAGGATGCAGATTCAAAGCAATACTGAGGTATTTATCCTGTTTTTCCAGATGACTTATTTCTGATCCTCTCCAACAGTTTCGTCTTTTCCCTCACACGCTTTTCTGTCTCTATTCTCTCCCAATATGAACTAGCATTTCCAAGACAAAATTTGCTGTTCATTTAAGCTCATTAAGGAATGACTAAACCGTAAGATCATTTATTTTATCATTCCCATTATTTTTCTACCTGTTTCTGTCATTTCTGGAACACATAAACCACTTCCTCCCCTTCATAACATCAGCTGGGTCAAACCAAATCAATATTGACTTCCCCACTCTTTTCAAGATTCACACATGTCCAAACAACTTCAATATTTCAGAGAACTGGGACAAGAATATCCTGTCTCCCTGGCTTCAGGACTGCTCTTAACTTTTACATTGCTCTTGGTATTCCCTTCCACCACTATCAGGTGTTTTTAACAAACTTTATTGTACTTACAAAACCCCTTATATGATACACCTTCAAAAAGTAAAAGTGTGACATTTCCAAGTTTCTGCCTCCTTCTCATTTACTTTCCATCCTCTTATCTGTTTAAACCAGCAGTATTCCCTATTTCTTCTACAACAGAGTAATTTTGCATTTCCTCCTTCCTCTTCTTTACAGTTTTCCTTCTAATGCGGGTTTTGACTCTGCTACTTCCAGACCTTGTTCTTTTTTCCAGCTCCACTGAGATACTCTGGACACATAACCTCCACTTTGGGCAGTCAGCATTCAGCATTTTCATTCTCTCAGCGCTCTCCAACCACCTGCACTCTGCGAGCCACACACTCCAATTCTGCTCGGCTGCAAGGCAATACCGAAACACGCACCAAGATTTCCTTTAGAGCCTTACCTACCAAATTCTTCCTTCAAGGCTGCACTTCAGATCTTTCCTTTCTGTTAACATGCTAGGAAAAACCAATCTAATTCTGCTCTTCACAGCTTGCCTGCAATTCCAGTTAATTCTTTGTAGACTTCTAAAATCTTCATTTCCATTAGAGTTGATGCTGCTCTAAATTTTAGTTCCAAGCCCCACGATTTAAGCTTCATTTTCTTCCCAGTTTTCTTCTTAATTCAGAGCTTCTTCACGTTGCCTATTTCTGTGATTACCATCTCAGATTTCTCACACACAAGAAATACAGCATTTCTAAGCCTTTTTCTTTTTTTTTTTCCTCTCTCTCTCTCTTTTTAAAGAAGCTGCCTTATCCTTTCCAGGAGCAGAGACACAGTCATCCTGGAGGAGATCTCAGTACCTTAGCAGACACTAAAGAAATATCCAAAATACGTGAGCATGTCCAAGAGAAGTGATGATCACCGTACACCATGTTAGCAAGCAGATGACATTTCATTTTTCCTTTTTAAACCCATCACACACGAAGTTTCCCCACCCATTTCGCCTCTGGGTATTTTTATTTCAACAGTGTCGCCTCGCTGATCCTTAAAGCAGCAGACAACTTGAAACGAACAACACCATGACCCTATTTATGAGTTGTTGCTTAATTATTTTTTATTCCAATAATTCTATTAATTTAATATTTGGTTTACATTTAAACTATACATTCCTATCCTCGCATTTTTTCTTCTGCTAAATCTTACAGAATAACAGCCTCTTTCTGTCAAGATCTCTGGAATTCTCTTTTCTCTCTCTTTCATCCTCCCATCCCTCTCTTTAAAGTCTTTTAGTGATGTTGTTTCCTTCACACAAAACTGTTTGTAGTTTCAGTCTTATTTGAAACCAAAACTAGGCGATGACAACCCTTCTGGAGACAATTCCAGATGGCAGTTGGAGCTGGATGAGGCTCTCAACTCAGAGCCAAGGTAGAGGGAAAAGTTCACTGACAAAACCCAACCAGTGGAAGAAAGGAACACTGCCATGGAACCCCCTGCATTTCACTGATTTAGATGTCATCTCTTTCAGTGACTGTATAAAGGTTCTGTGTACTTCGCAGCCTAATTACTGAACAACGCCTAGGCTGACAGATTAAGAAGTAGTTAAATACAAGGCAGAATTTACTAACAAATTAGCTGATGTCACAGAGGTCACCTCAAGGGGAGAAGGAAATAAAATCCTGGGCTTTTCAATCACTTCACAGTGTACAAACTCCAATTCTACCATATGCATTTACTTCTAAACTTCCTCAAAGACGTGGGAAGGGAAGCAGAATTTCATGCCTCTGGAATAAAAAATAGTTACAGAACTCTCTCCAAAAAGTTAAACTCCAGTTAAACTCAGCTGTCATGGAAGATCTCAACAGCAGTCCACCCCTACACGATCCCCATGGGTCAAGCAACAGTCATACTGGCACAGAATGAATCCAATAACTTAAGCTCTCCCAATAAGAGGGGAGTTTATAGTATCAGAAGCCAAAAATTGGCTTGAGCACATCGTAAAAAGCCCAAAAGCTCTGAAAGCTGCCTGTATGCAAAACCTAAAACATTTTGGAATTGTAATGCTATACCATAAAATACATGCAACTTGGATTACTATCTGTTGTGAAATATTTTTATCACAGATTTTTTCAAGACATTTGGGGTTTCAGAAAATGAAAACCTTAGTTAAGAAGCAGCAACTATTTAGTACAATGGATCAGCAATTATTACTATAATGAATTTTTCCTATTTATTGGCAGGGGCAACCTTTGTTAAATTATAACTTAATTTCCTCCAAATGTGCGTTTAATGCTCTCTGGCAGCATGTTTTAACTACATAGGAAGTCTGGAAGTTAATAAGCCAGGATCATTAACAAAAAGGTTATAAATACAGTTTGTGTATTATTATTTATAGGATTTGAGCATCTATCACAATCTAAAAACATGCACACGTAGGTGCTTAAGAGCACTGTGACAAAAGGCATACTTTAGTTATAGAAAAGTTAATATACCTGAAACCAAACTCATCATCATACACATAGCCAGAAAAATACCCTTGTAAAAAAAAAGAGTTTTACATTTCAATCTTTTATGGACAAACTGTCAAGTTCTTACACAAGAAGTGTGGTTAGAATCACAGAACAGTGCGTGATAGGGGTGGGCTGACAGTTGGACTGGACGATCTTGGAGGTCTTTTCCAACCTTAATGATTCTATGATTCTAGAAAGGCCTTTTGCATGTCTCCAGCCCAACACAGCGCTCAAGGCAAGGCCAGCCTCAAATTCCCATCTAGTTGCCCAGAACTTAATTGGTAAGTTACAAAAATCTCTAAGCATAGTGCTTCGACAGCTTCCCCATTTCTCCATTTTTATTATGACTTCTCCTCACTGGAAGATCCCTGACTGCAGGAAGGGAACTTGTCCTTGCCTCTTATCCCTCCTCTGTACACCTGACAAAAGCCTGGCTCAAGCTTTCTTAAGCCCCTCCGTCTCTTATGCCTCTCCCTCCCTCTCTTATCTACGTTGCTGTTGTAAATATAACCTTAACAGAAAGTGGGCAAAAAGAATAAAGAACACAACTTCAAAATAAATCATATCAAAACCACAAGCACAATTCTCAGCTGATCTGATCAGTGCTCATCACAAACACAGAGCACAGAGCAGTGAGTTGATTCAAATGCAACACTTCAAATTTTCAATATTTTTTTTGTAAGAGAACAAACCTGGGCCACTTTAACGGAATTCTGAGTAGAGCCACCAGCATGATATTCTACTTTGAACTTCTTCACAAGTTCTTCAAATCTGTTAAAACAAAAAAAGAGAAGGTGGAGAAGAAAAAAGTTAAACTATAAATTGTTTTGCTTGTTTTCAAAAGACATGAAGCTTAGAACTAGATGACATCATGTTCTTCAAAAACATGAAATTCAGATACGTCAGCTGTTATGCATGCTGCACACTGGGAACATTGATCTAGATTTTGTCCAAGTTACAAAACAAAGTGTGACACCAACTTGAATTCTTCAGCTGAAAGTCGCAAGTGGAGTAAGTAACTGAAAAAAGAAAACATTATCTGAAGCATCAATCTGATTGCAATGAGCTGTTAGATTGATAAAATCTTGGAGAGAAGCTACATAAATGAAGACATTCAGAGAGTTACTGCACCTTACAGAAGTCAGAAACAGAACGTAAAATCACGTGAGGAGACTGAGGAGATCTGGTGTCCATTTCAACATTAAGCTGACCCAAACACCAGTGCTACGTTTTAAGTTTCCACGTGACAAAACACATCTTGATTGGTGAAGCACTCTTAAAAATAAATCGATAAGTATGGGAGAAAATCTGATCACAGAAAAGCCAGTTGTCTCCAGAGAAGCTTTTGAATCCTTCAAGCCACACTGAAAGGAAAACATGGCATCCTCCAGTAACATCCAGGAGTATACTATTAGGTTTGAACATCAAAATATATAAATCTTTAACAGCAATATGTACCTCCATATTTCAGATCTAACTTCAGGGCTGAGACTTGGACAGAGATCTAGAAGACACTCTTCCTTTCCCTGGTTACTTTTTGCATCTCTGCTCCGAGGACACCACTGCTAAGCACCAGCCCTCTCCCCTAGTCAGAGGCGGCAGAGAAGGGAGGAGAGGTGTCGCAGGGAAGGGAGCCAGGACAAGCAAGGTGTGGCGGCTGCGGGAAGAAGCCTGTGCACGAACACTGCATCAAGCCTTTATGTTCTGAGCACGCTTCAGAATGACTGGGTTATCCAGCAGGATGATTAGCCTCAGAAGACATCAGACTCGGGAGGAAAGACTCCAGCAGGCAAGTTAAAATGGTAACACTAAAATCTGTTTGACTGTTTGAGGTTAAAAACGACCTCAAGGTCAACCCTAATTAACAGCATAGATTTGCCCTTAAAGCTTATTAACTATAGATGGTTACCTCTAACAAAGGAAGCTTGCCAGTGAGATGTATTTCAACATACTCCATTGTATTCACCTTCAGCACCTTTTACAACATTTTTATATCAGATACAGAGAAAATGAACGCTGTCTGCCAACCCCTCCTCTGCCCCTCACAACCCCCGTCTCCTTACAGTATGTGAGCAGTGGCTTTGAGAAGAGATTTGTCAAATAAGGACTTGTTTAAAAGGCTTTCATTTTCAACCATGTTACTAAAAGAGCATTTTTATTTCTACAGTACTTTCCATTAAAAATGTTTGAATAATGAGCTACTCACCCCAGCAAACTACCGATGGGCAGACAATTAGACAGAACCAAGAACTAAATTACTACATGTGCTTTTCACAGTTATCCACACTACTAATTATCTACCAATTCCATGTCAAGCAATTGAAATCTCAAATGATAGCAAGAAGCTGAGAGGGGGAGGAATAAAACCCCAAAACAACAGGTCTCTGTCAACTGCTTCTCATGCAAAGGCGTACAAACCATCATGCTGCAGTTTGGCAATATTTTTTCTTTCATTTAATTGACATTTAACCTTCCAATCAATTTGAGTGTGTACTGGCCAAATCATATGGTTGGTTTTGTAATTTTGTGTATCTACAAACACGTCAATTGGTATTTTAATTCCTTTATCTAAAGATACCTAATGTTTCTTTGGTCATATTATTTAATGGCACGTTAAACTTTAATAAACATGGTATACCCAGTTAGCAAAGCATACCTGATTACCTACATTAGCAGCTCCAAATCTAAAGGAGTGTGTATTTAAATTCTCATCTTGTAGTTTAAATGAATAAAACACACGGCATGTGAATCCAGGAAAAAAAATGAAACATCCTTAAAATCCTGTCTGTATTATGCAGTTTTCAAGGTGACAGCCACGTAATCTGATAAATAAACTGAACAAATAAGTTCACAATTACTTAATAACATAAGACAAGCAATGGTGAATGTCACTATTTCAGATGGAAAGTTAAAACATCTAACTACTTTTTCTTGAATCAAGACAGTAAGCTCACCACCTCTGAAGATCTATTATACAAAATAGAGCGAGACTGTACAAATGCAAAACAAGTACTTTTTGCTGGTCATTTGCTATGACACATCAGAAGGCCAATACAAATTGTGTTGGTCTAAGCCACAAGAGCCTGATAACCAAGCCGTATCAAGAATGACCTTAAAATTAAGACTGCTCATAGGTTTTTCTCTTAAGAAATGAGCAGTTAGGTGAATGTTCTTCCCAATGTCGGCATATGGCCCAGCAGCATGGGAGCACTGCCTTTGTTACTGCCTGACCTGCACAGGAGACCCAGTCACTCTGGCATGCCGCAGAAACAGGGTACTGATGCTATAAACCACTTCATTTCACAGAAGAAAGTTTAGCTGTAGAACTGCTGTGAGGCCTAGGGATGCTAAACAGAGTTTCTGTGTGTGATTCAGGACTAAGCTTTTACCACACTTGGGATAAGTCAAGAAAATGAGAACCTTATGAGTGAGCCCGAGTAATATTTTTGTTTCAGTTTCTGAAATTATTGGTCTTCGAGTATTTCTGTGCTGTACCTGAGAACCATGACCCTTCTGACCAACCGCAAAACAGGAACACCGAAAAAGTGAAGCTCCTCACCAGACATCCCACCATCAGCACCATACAGAGGGGCCTCTAGTTTTGGTACCAGGAATTTGTTCACCACGTTACAGTCTATTTTAACAAAAACAAGTTTGCGTTTGCAGCAGCGTGTGTTTTCAGCTGTGATCCTGCTGATCACCTCTAGCCCTGACCAGAGAGGATATGTCAACATTTTGTTCAATTAACCCAAAGGCAACAGCCCTCCTGGCAGTTACTGGCTTTTCTCTGCTTTTTAAAGAACAGGACTGATTCCTAATTTAAGTCAATAGTGAAAGGTGAGCCTTCTCAGTAGCTTCACCTTTGACAGAACTAATGGCTATAAAAAAGAAGTATAAGCAGGTAATGGAAGGAGCTCTTTTATAAGACAATAGGCACAAGAAAGAGAATAAAAGTTTTACACTTATTTTTTTAAAACAAAATACACCTACTCACATTAGAGGAAATGGAGACCTATTTTTAAAAGGCACAGACTCCTTTCACATCTGCCACACCATTTCCTCAACCGGAGCAAGCTGATAGAACTTTCTTCCACTGTCACTGAAGACAATGTCACCACCCTGTTTGTCACTAAAACCATCATAACCTGAGCATCACTGCTCGTCATCATCTCTGCATCCTCTTAATAAACTATCTTTAAACCTTACAACTTTCCTCCTCAGAACATCTCCTAAAAGACAGTTTCCTGTACAACACAGATAAATGCATTCATCTCCCAAGAGCTGTGCAGATCACCTGTTGGCTGTCTCCCTGCCCAGCTCACCTCTACCCCACACCTCTCCTCTAGCCTTGTCTCTGTCGTTTCACACAGAAGCCACTTCTCGATCTTTTCAAAGCCTTGCAAAGCATTATGGCACTGCACACACCACCCTTCATTTGGGACATTCATATCTACCACAGCCGCTGGGCATAAAGCCACCAACAGAAATACCTTCTCTCTCACGAACCCGCAGCATCATCCAACATCCAGGCCCTAGAGTATTTTGTGAATATTAGCAAATCTGATTGAAATCTTTCTTCTGATCACTTTTCATCACAATGGCTAGAAGAGTCACCAGCAAGGCTGGTGATTTCCTGAGGCTCTTCTCCAGTCTCGTGACTGGCAATCCTCTCCAGGATCAAAACCCATCTCTCCTAACTCTCTTCACACACACACACTCTTGAGGCTTTCTTGAGCTGGGATCCTTTGCTTGTTCTGTGTCACACAGCAACAAATAAAGAGTCCAATCTGGCTCACCATGGTTTCAAAACCATAGGGACAACACAAATAAGCACCTAAAATATTTCCTACAACTGCACACAGATAACGTTAGCAACAGAGCTGCGATAAGGAAAATTAAAGCAATTCAAGTAATGGTGTTAAGTTTTTGGGCATGATTTATATTAGACTACAAAGAATCTCTTTTTGGAAAGTAAAATGGCCATAAAATACGAACATTTAACTTTCTTACAGAGAGTGCACCAGGAGAAAACACTCCTGATGCACATTGCAGAACTACTGATCTATAAAGGAGAGAGAAAAGTAACCTCTTGTTTTGCAGCAGGGTGTGTTACTCTGGATATCTTTTGATATCCCTGCTTACTACCTAAGCTGTACTCAACAGCACTCACCATCTGGGAGCTCTATTTTAAAAACTCCGCTGCCAAAACCTGCCGGAGAGAAAAATAATTTTTGTCATTTTTGCTTTTGTATGCCAGATAACGACAGCCTGAATGTGAGACAAACATCAGGTTTTATATAATAATAATGCAATATTGCCAGTGGATTGTACTGGTTTGTTTGGGTTTATAAAAACCTGCAAAAACATTAAGATGTAAAACTCTCAAATAATCAACAAAAGGCTGCAAGTTGCACATAAGTCTGTAACTTCTTTGGAGGTCAGTTAGGGCAGGTAGGGAGGCAGCCTTTGTTGACCCCTCTAGAGAGGAAGACAGACTAGGATTTGGTCTGTTTTCAAGCTCTTGGGTGAATTTTAATTAGATTTTAATTAAAAATCATAATTAATGGTGATTCTGACACCTTTCTCAGACATTTATTTTTAGCTGCAAGAAGTAGTGATATGAAGAGATGGCAATAGCTTCACTGTTGAGCTGTGAGAACCAGAGCGATACGCTGACAGTTGGATGTTTGATCCTTTTAATTGCACTTTTTAAAACCTACTTAATTCTTCAAATGAAGTAACCTGTGCCAGAACGTCTATGAAATCACTCCATAAATTAAAGAAACAAAACGTGTGAGAGTGAGTACCACATTCTACAATCTGTTTTAGTCATGCTAAAAATTCAGTAAAGCCACAACACAAACCCTAAACGTTATTTCCATTTTTTAATAAAACCCCGAAGGCATAAATGAGCACCAACAACTATTGCAGACCTGCACCCAGTTGTGCATATGTCTGGACAGGGCTGTGTGTCATATTCCCGGCTCCATCCCATCCTGGGCTGATGCTGAAGCAATGTGGGCAGCCACCTCGCCAGGCAGACAAGCCCACCCCGGGTAGAGTTGGTGGGACAGCTGAAGCCTCTGGAGGCTGATCCTAACTAAAATCTAATTCAGATCTAATGAAAAGGCCTCATTTCAAGATTCAGACATTCTAATTAAACAACGAGGTAGTATTTTTAAACAGGAGGAAAACGGAGAATACCTCAGAACACACACTGCAGGTAAAAGGAAAGTAATTCAAGTTTTTAACTCTGAAGAGTGCACCTAATTTCTATCTAGTTTGTACAACCCAGCTGTCAAAGTTCGAACTCTAAAAGGAGAGTTATAAAAATGAATGCTTGCCTCTCTCATCTTTGATGATAACCAATTAAGATGTAGATTTAACTGGGTGTTCTTAAAACTGGACCTGCACGAGCAAAACCGCTGCCTGGTAGGAACACAGAAGTACAGGACTGTCTAACAGCTGCTTGGCAGGGATGACTTCATCCAGAGCTTGTCCTCCTCCTTAAGAGCTTGGCACAGAATTAAAGAGCTCAGGAAGGGGCAGGGGAGCAGAGGGGAGTAATTAAACAAGCTGAAAAGGAAGTGCTGGAGACAGGTTAGCATCACAGACATGCAGCACAATGGAAAGACAAGTGTGTCAGGAATGGGATTGCTGGAACTGAACACAGATTATCCTTTTTTCCCTCTTTTATTTACTACAGTTCAGAAAACAGTGACTCTTCATGGAAGTATTTACTGTGGCACTAGAATTTCACAAAAAGTGTTTTCCTAATCACCTCATCCAAACAAACAGCAAATGAAAAAAGCCAGTAATTCCTACCAGGTTGGGATTATGAGGAGCAAATGTTAATATATGAAAGAAGAAAAAAAATGCATAGGCAAATTGCAAGATTCATAGCTTTGAAATATTTTACCACAAATGTTAGAGAGGTTGAAAAAAATGCACTTAAATGTCAGTTTGATAAAAGCCAAAAGAACATTTTCCACATGTGTTTGCATTTAGGCATATTGAAACAAGATGGAAAAAGTAAGTGTCATTCAAATGTAAGGTTAAAACATCAGCTCTTAAGGACCATGATTTCAAGACATTTCTCAAAGTCATTTTTTTTTTCTTTTCTCAGCAGAAAGTCAGGCAAATTTACATGAGTGCGCTTGAAAAGCCCCCCCTTATTCTAGATTATCTGGATGTCTTCCTCTCTACATTATCTCCAAAACATACATGGCTACACTCAGAAGCCTCAGTCACCACAAGGCAAGTGGACTGGGCTGGGTAACAAGGTTTATTAGTGGTGGGGCTACAGGGGTGGCTGCTGTGAGGAGCTGCTGGAAGCTTCCCTTGTGTCTGACAGAGCCAATGCTGTTTGGTTCCCAGACAGTCCCAACACTGGCCAAGGCTGAGCCCATCGGTGACGGTGGAATAATCTCAGGGATAACAAAGTTAAGGGGTGGGGGGAAGACATGCACAACTGCAGCCAGAGAGAGGAGTGAGAATGCATGAGAGCAACAACTCTGCAGACACTCACTCCGAGGTGAGTGGAAAAGGAAGGGGAGGAGGTGCCCCAGGCAACAGAGCACATCTATACCTGCATCCTGTGGAGGTTAACGGAGGAGCCTTGCAGCCCACAGGCTGCAGGTAGATGTCTGAAGGAGGCTGAGACCCTGCAGGAAGCCCACAGTGGAGTGTATGAAGTGTATTATATATGATTACTATAGCGTAGGTCAAGATATCTAAAATTTCTCTCCCTCTATTAAAATGTTTTGATTAGAAATTTTAAAAGCTTTCATCAGACGACAGGTAATCAGAAACACTATTAGAGTTTCCATCACCTCAGAAATTTACTAGAAGTTCCTGCCTTCCACCCACTGGCTTTTTGGCAGAAGATTTTCCAAATGATCAGCCAAGACCCAGAAATTTTGTGGATACATCTCGGGATTCAAATAATTGTATTTGTTGCAAAACACCATAGCCAGAAACAGCTCCCTGCCCTCATGCATAGCCGAGAAGAGTTGAAAGGTACTTCAGGCAGGGGAAAAAATACCTAGTATCCACCTTCTTCATGCTTAGATGTGTCCAGGTGTGTTCTGGAGCACTGGGAAACGAGGTCATTACCCCAGATATTTCCCAGCAGTGTCACAAAAACATTGACATTTGCTTCAATGGTCCCAGTACACATCTGGCAGCTTGTATACAAGAGTGATACTTCCAAAAGAGCTGTGTCATCCTCTGTTTGCTTCTCAAGAGTAGCATGGGAAGAATCCGTGCTTTCCGAGGCCTGCCGTGTCCAAATTTCCTTCCTAGCCAACCAACAACAGGGCAAGTTGGTTTTGTGTTAGAAAGTAGTATCCTTCCCAATCCTTCCAACATCAAGACCTGTCTGTTCTACAATAACAATGCAGGCAATCCAATAACAGTTTGGAAAATAAGACTACAATTACAAAATTAAAAGCAAATTAGAGATCATAATCCTAATTACACAGCAATCCTATTGGACTGCAGAATATACACAGCAGAGATCAGGGGGTATCTGTCGCTGAACGTTAGTGAACGCAAATTGACACTGCTGTTTGACGTGTATCACCTCACCCCAGCTCACATAGCCCGGAAAACTTGTTTAACTTAAGAGTATTTTAATATTCAAAGTATTCAGCCATCAAGAGTCTTAGACTTGAGTTTTGCTACAATTGAGATTATCTAAAACCGTAGTGCACACCATATTAAGCTACCTGTAAAGAGATGTCAAAAAACCCCAAACGTACACACACACACACACACACTTCACTTGGGAGAGGGAATATATACTGTACTTTCATCTGTAAATACATCAAAACAGTAAATAGCAAAAAATAAGTTGCAAAGTCCAGGTTGCAATTCAGAGTGTCTTGAATATCAGAACATTTCGCAGACAGAGCTGTTCCAAAACCAGACTACAAACTGTTTCCATACATTACTGAGATTAAGAAGCATTTTACCTGAGTAATATTCTCCATAAACACAAAATCCATACAATGGTGACATCTGTTAACCACAACCTAAACCAATTTTTTGTCCTTTACACTGATATAAATGGTTCATGTCACTTCAATTACAATGCTAAAACGTCTATTTTTCTTCACCCCTTGTGCTATTTAAATTATTTTAAATCAGTAACCAGTTAGTAAATTTAAATCAAGAAAACATTAAAAACTCATCAGGATATTTCAGCAGACATGTCCACTCTAAGCATCCATTAACATGCAGAGAACTATAATTTTCCTCCCGAACAAATGATGAGTGCAGAAAACCCTGCTTTGAGCACAATCGACAGTAAATATCAAGTAAGATTTCAAGTTTAGTTCCCTTTAACCTGCCTGTTTCTCATTGCAGCTCTCTTGACTATCCCTTAAGGCAGTCATCCACTGATGGCGGCAGTACCATGCACTCCTGTAGCTCAGAAACACAGGCAATGTTCAATTCCACAAGCACACACATACTCCCAAACATTTTCCTTTTTCTCAGTGTTTGATAAGTCCATCAGCATGGGTCCACATCTTTTTTTTGTCAGGAGGTGGCACTGGAAACTACAGAAGGAATCAACTGTTCATTATCAACATCTTGGGATACTCGGGAAAAATAAAATATTTCAGAAAGAAAAAGAATGGTTTGGCCCTGGCTCAGGTTGCCCAGAGAAGTTGTGGCTGCCCCATCCCTGGAGGTGTTCTAGGTCAGGCTGGATGGGGCTTGGAGCAACCTGATCCAGTGGGAGATGTCCCTGTCCATGGCAGGAGGGGTTGGAACTAGATCACCTTCATGGTCCCTTCCAATCCAAACCATTCTATGACTGCACAAACAAAGCAACCAGATTAACAGCTTTGATTAAATATTTTTACATTGATTTGTTACTTGAGTGTTGATATTTTCAGCTGCAAAACAAAGCCCACAGTGTTGTATCAGCACAAAACCTTCAAACATTGAGAACACAGGCCAAAGGAGAATCTGTGAATTGCACACAGAAAAAAAATGTTATTTAAAATTTCATCTTCAGTAGGGATGAAATAAAGATGAAGGATAATCCTTAAAATAACACGCCGATTGTTGCTCTTTCGAGGATGCAAGCCCTATGTAGGGCTTATACAGTCAGGAACCTTTCCAGAGGATTCATAGAACTAGATAAAATATTCTGACTTCAGGAAGCGAAGGATGTTCTGAATTTAGGAAGCACCTATGTATTCTTCTCTATCGGTAAGAGGCGACTGTCTCCAATTAACCTTCCTTCTCAAAGACGTTTCACTATTACTCCATTACCGGTCTCATCAGCCTTCCGGTCTTTGAGCTTTTCATATACATCATAATACAATAATAGTGAGTGCATGCTTTTTCCTAAAGGGATATGATGAGTCTCCATTTCAACGTATTTGCTCGTTGAAGCTGTAGTTACTTGACAGAACATCTCCTGCAGAGATTAGCCTATTATTATTTGCTACAGATTCACTCTGAAAGCAAGAAGCCCATTTTCTCCAGATGACTCATTAACAAGCACGACAGAATGAAGTGTTCCAGCCTGAAATGCCAACAGCTAAAAATAACTCATCCCACAGCCTGTGACAATTCAGTCCATCTCCTCGCTCCATAGGCACAATCTCAGAGGGTCACCTTTGGGGGGAAAAAATTAGCATATGCAATGAACAGGGGATAAACACCCCGACCCCAAATCACAAGTTACAGAAAAGCTGCAAGGGAACAGCACTGCATGAATCATTTCACCAACCAATGTTCTGAGCAGTGCTAACGGGCTAACTCTACAGCAGGACAATAAGGAAAAAATCCAAACATTTGACCCAAACATGACAACACCGAGAGGCTCCTCCTGATAAACCCCTCATCCTGACTTCCCTGGGCTGCACGCACCTCGCCATTCCAGCACTAAGAGAACATGCCCAGTGATGTCCTAGTGAGTTCTCATGCTGTTATCAAGCAGCTGATGGCCAGCTGCTGAGACTCACAGGGTCACACCAGCTTGTCTGCTGAACAGCATTCCTAAAAAGCAGCTTTTGGTTACAGGAGTTGGGCATAGAAAGGATTTATCTCCTCTCCCAAGAAGGCTTGAATGAAGGAGGCAGAAACTTACTCTCTTCCCTTCATCTCTGCAACACGAGAGGAAAACATTAATCTGTCTTTATGAGTACAAAAAATACATTATTGACTGGGAAATGTGGAAACTGGCAACCACAGAAAACTGAAGGCTAATTTCTGTGTCTGGAAAGCTGCTGGAACAAACCACTGGCACAAGAGCCCCTGTAGTTAACTGCCACACAGTGCCCATTAACTGGGTATCCACATTTTCTTTACAAATCAATATACATTTCCTTCTCCAACGAGATAACTGACCTAGCATGGAACAGAGAAAAAGCAGATATAATGCATCTCAACTTAAAAATGTTCCTGGCATTCTCCCGTGTGACAGCCTCATATGCAAACTCAGGAAATACAAAATAGAACTAAGTGTTCTTCAGCTGTTACACCACTGACTGAAAAACATCAGCTACAACTATAATTTTCTATATAATCAAATTATACCTCAGGCTCAGTCCAAATGCGATTACCCTGTTCTGTGTTGCAGTCACTATTTATTAGATAATCGGGCACCTGGACTCAGGGAACCTCAACAAATGCAAATAAATAAATAAATAACTTTTCTCAATGTTCCCAATAAAATTAAGAAAAAAAAAAAGTCAAAATCTTTTAAAATGAAATCTAGTGAGAACTAGCACTGCTGGAACATAAATGTGAGGAATGGGGATCATACGGGAGGGAACTGGGATGAAGCATCATCATCATCACTAGGGCAGGGGGAAGGTGTCAAAGTAATGGAGGAGCAGAAATGTGAAAACCCATCAGCAATGAGACTCTATTGCAGCAGCTGGGAGAGCTGTGGGCGCAGGAAGGCGAAGATTCTTTCTAGAATACAGTAACAAGGATTACATGTAATAGATGCTAGGATAATGTACTCTTTTCTACTCAATAGTAATGAAGACTCCAACTGTCAAGTACAATTTCAGTAGCCTACTTTGAGATGAAATGCAGTTTGGAGAATTAATTGGAAGGCCAATAGAATAAGAGATATTAAAATATGATGTATAATAAAAGATTGAAGAAATTGAGTTTGGTCAAGAAAATAAATGTCTAGAAACAAGATGGACAGTTGAATAATGACTCTTACAAAGAAATCGAACAATATCTATTCATACCGCTTGGAGGCAGGCAGAAATGAGCTTAACCAAGACTTGGCCTATACATTAAAGAAAGCTAACTACACATAAGGAGACGTGCTAAATGGAGGGAGAATCTCTCTCACTCGCATTTTGATAAGAGTTAGACAAACATTCAGGTATTTTAGCTACATATGTTTAGCTTGGTGCTCTGCATTGGACTTGAGGCTCACACCAGCTCTCTGGATCTATAACTAAAAGTACAGGAGAAAACCACATGACATTGCCTCAGCTTTCTTATCTCTAGGTTCAACATTCCTTTCATCTTCTAAACATAACAGTGCAAAAGCTCCCACAGAGAACCTACATAACAAGGAGACTGCAAAGGAGCTCATTGCACAGTGTGGTTTGGAAGAAGACAGAAGTCAACAACTCATTTTGTTTGAAATGCAATCTTTCATGTTAAGGTCACAGAAGACTAAGAATACACAGCTGTTCGAGAAACTAAGCAACTGGGATGAAGTTCCACAGAAACCCAGAGCAATCGCAATCCCTTCTGCAAATGGGAGAAAAAGTTCTTTAATGAATTTCACAAATGAATAAAAACAGGACGAAATTTCTTTTAAAAAAAAACCACAAACCTCAAAACTGTACCTAAATCTCCTGGGGAGATGGGGACAAAATCTGCAGCATCTGTATACATTTCAGTATTAAGCATGGTGAAAACAATGCAAGAGCCCATAAAAACTACTAAAATAGCTCCAAAGGCAACTGTGAGTAGCTACACATAAGCAGAGTGAGATGGTTTCCACGGGCAGATCTCAATGTCCTCAGGTTGACAAGACACCAATTTCAGAAAATATATTTTTTAAGAGGATGTCAAGACTTCACGTTGAGTGATGTTTAGTTGTGTGTGACGTAAAAACAGCCCTAAAACAATAAAGAACCCTGACCTAAATACTACTGCTCAAATATAAGATCAGAGAAGTAAAAAAAAAAATCTCAACATTATGACTGTTCTCTGCTCCTCCTAATGAAAAATGGAGAGCATCGTCATGCCAGAGTGAAAATCAACAGCATGAACATCATAAGCAGCTTTGGTCCTCATCACTTTGAAAGGAAAATAGTGGAAGGCTGAAACAGGCACAAAGAAGAACAACAGGCATAATCGAAGTCATGGAAATGCTTTCACATTAATGAAGATGACCAGGACACAGTCTAGAAGAGTCAGCTATGGAGAGAAACAATCAAGATCTATAAATTCAGCAGCGGAACAGGTTGTGATCATCCACATCATCTCATAATGCAAGAGATGAGGTACGTGTGCCATTTCAGCCAATTTAAGGAGCCCCTGTCACCATGACATGCTGTTTGGTGACGGAGGAGAACAGGGCACAGTATTATACTTGTGTCAGTGCGGCTGAATCACTTGCAGAAAATCATCTGGCCGGGGAGATTCACGCTCTTACAGCAACACTACCCAGTTCAAACTTATTCCTAGTGTATTTTTTGTAGTGTAGGCAGTCTTGTGGGATGCTCCACAGAGAGCACTAGTGAGTGGAAAGCTTGCAGAAAGCATCTGTACCTGGCAGAAGACAGTGGGTGACTGTCCAGTAAATGCGGATACGTCATTCTGTAGGAACGCTTTGCTCAAAGACAGAATCCGTCCTCTTTGAGCAGGAGCTCCTAACTCAGTCTCATTACATGAGGAATATCTCACGTTGCATAAAACTATCTCTCTCTCCAATTTTTACTCACTAATTATACTGTAAAAATAGTAAAAGTATAAAAAAGGCCTCCCTCCAAACCCTTTCTGACATGAGGGAAGCCAAAAAAGGACAATGACAACAAACACACCCACCCTGACTCTCTCCAGCTAAGACTGACCAGTGCAGTGAGGAAATGAAACTTTATATATGAAACATGCCTGAAAGTTTTTGTTCTAGAGCTGGTATTTGTATTGAGTCCATACACAAGCCAGCAGGAACAGAAGTGCATCTGATCAAAGAACAAGTTGAACCCAAGCAGCTTGCAACATCTTTTCTTTTTGTAAGCCGCATAATTCTTTGGGTACAGAACTCCAACCAAGGTGGATTCAGACCAACAGTTAAACCATTTTTACATCTTTTATTTCAATCCCTAAAGATTTAAGCTCTTAAAATACGTTCTAAGTAGGTTATTATAAAAGTCACAGTGAAATAATAAATTCAACATTAGAGTTTCCAGGTTTAATAAACAGTTTGATATTATGGTGAACTCTTTAATTTGTTTGCCTGAACAGGGTCTTTTCCTGGTGGGTAGGAACAAAGCAGCTTTGAATTACAAACAATGCCCTGCAGTCAGTAAAGCTCATGAGGTATTAATTTACAGTTTCATCTGTGATCAGTTAAACTGTATGTGCAATCTTAAACATCTTTTAAAAAAACACTGCAAATAGCTCAATAAGATATTTTTTCAACAGTGCTTTAACAAAAACCATACAAGATTAACTTCTATTGTCAAAACAGAGCGAAACACAAGTCGTGTTTAAAGCCTGTGTTCTCCTAACCAAACAATACCGAGACGTTATCCTTCAGTAATATTTGAGGAGCTGACACAGAAGTAACAAGTATGCTCTCCAAAACCACTTTACTCTGATTTTTAACGCATACAGGAATAATAAAAAGTAATAATAAAACAAAAAAAGAGTATCAGGAAAAAACGTATATATATGTGCACATATATATAAATCTTTATATATATCAAAATAAACACAGGGATTTGCTGCAGTGTGTCTATCTAGCTCTATATAACAAGAGACAGCAGTTTAACTCCTCTAGAATTAGAGCGCTGTCAGCTTACATTCTCATACCCCTCATCTCCTCTTCCCCTGGTTTAAAAGCGGCTCTGTTGTGGCTCAGTGTCATACTCGAAGGCACAACTCTATCTGCACAACTTGCTTTCGGGGGAGACAGTTTAGCAGTGATATGTAATTGTGGTCTGTTGTAAATACTGAGAACATCTGGAATATTTATGCTTGTCTTAAAATATAGTTATATTTCTAATATGCATTTATTGCTAAAAAGGAACTTTTCATAACTGTTGAACTAACTTTCCTTAATTGTGGAGGACTGTGTCCAATTTACACAACTAACGAAGACTTTTATGAATAGGTTCTCAATCACTGTAGAGGGAAAACATGACGTGAAGCTTTAAAGAGAAATCTGTTACTGACAATGTACATGAATATAAAGTACTTGAAAACAATGAAACTTTTGCAGCAGCCATCATAACTCAAAAGTAGCCAATATTCTTCACAGATGTAGAAATGCTTGTTTGGAAATATGAAACTAAACCATCAGCCACAAAGGTGATTCCAAACAGCAAGGCAATTGTCACAGCAGTTTTGGCTCCACTACAGAACTGGGGACATCAGGACTTATCCTGCATACGCACAGATGATGTGAAGTTTGCATAGACCATGATTTAACTATTGCCTTTCTATCACACAATCTCACTCCTGCTGTGGCAACACCAGACCACTTGACACTCTTCAATGCCTTGCAATATCCCTGCTGGAATGCTGTCCCAGACACCCTCACTCCCAGCGCACACACTCAAGAGCAACAGAGGAAGCTATGCACGTGCGCATGCTTTTCTTAAAAGTGAACTCCGGAAACAACTTGTTATATACTGTGAAGATAATTATACCACCATGAATTAGTATCACCTCATTAATAAAACACAGTAATTTGATTTTCATTCACAAGGGTCATTTTCTCCACTTGTAGCTCTGTTCTCCTTTACTAATTAGTAGCAGAGTTAAAATCATTGAAATATAACACGTAATGCATTTTGAGACTACAGGTAATACAATTATTCAATATCTCGTGATTCATACAGTACATAACTACAACACACACACACACACAAAAAAAAAAGGAAAAATTAACAATTTCCATCACATTTTAGTCAATCCATTTCTTGGATTTAAGGCTCTGGATTTACCAGGTGATTGATCTATTGTGATGTACAAACAGCTGAACTTTAAGCAAACATGCTAATGGTTCAAACTACAACACAACGTAAAACGGGTTCGTACCCAAACAACAGTTGTGCAGAAAGTCTGAAACTGTATTAATGATGCACAAAATCTTTCTGTTACAATAAATCAAGTTCCAAGCCAACTACTTTTAAGTTAGGAAGAGCTGGAAATAAAACTCCAGCTCATTTGTCTGTGCGCTGCTTACTATTAAACCTCCCTATCCATCTTGTGGCCCTACATCATTTAGGTAGATGGAATTACTGACTTTTACAACATAAATTTCTACAGTGAAACACTTGCATTCAGGTATAAAAGAAAACATATTTTCCTAGGATCCCACTGAGATTAAAGGTATAATTATCCTCTTTTTGTGGGAGTAAAGGTACAAATATACACTAATTTTGAGTGCTCAACTTGTTCTACTCTGGACTCGTCTTTCTCTGTATCCAGGTTTACCTGGTATGTCTGAAACATAATTCTCATTCATCCACTTACAGTTGTATGTACTCAGCACATTATGGTAACTCAAGTGCTTGGGGGAAAAAAAGAAAAAATCACCTGGGAAAGTTAGAAAATGTACACAGCAGTCTCCAATAGAATCTTCCAGGAGATTATTCAGTTCTGCTGCAAAGGAACCTTGTCTCTACTCTCCACTCTCTCTCCAATCATTCACCTCCCCATATGACAACAGCGTACAATGCTCTGTAGACAAGGACATCTCCCCATCACACAAGCAACACTCTTTTCATATTGTGCTCTAAACAGTCCAATGTTAAAAACACTGCATGATCACATTGCCACAGACCACTGGCAGAGAGAGGCACACCTGTTATCAAGACTGGAGAATTTAAGACTATACAGCTCACAGTCACTGTCACCTTTGGGGTGATGGCGATAGCTGCGTGTACGAATGTTGTTGGTCAGCTTTATCTGAGAACAAGGTGGATTACTTTAAACCACTTTCAGAGATAATCATTAGGCACATACACATTAAAAATGCTCCCAAAAATGAACTCTTGTGTCTAAAAAAACCCTTATGAACAGTCATAACATAGTTATTGTGACTGATATTGGACGGCACATTTGTTAACTCGCAGAAAGGACAAGTATTTCCTCAAAATGTAAATACTAGATATCACTGGACAAATACACATCTTGCTGACATGAAATGAAGCATACAATATCCAGAGAAGTTTTAAAGACCTGTTTTTCCTCCCCATTTCATTTTCAGATCCTGCAACAGAGAAGTCAGACTTGGCTGGCAAGGATTATTCAGCTAAAACTAGACTTCACAAATTAAAGCACTCTAAAAGGCTGCCTAGCGAATCTCCTGGAAAAGGGAATTGAAGCTGCTGTTCATCTTCTGAATGCATGTTTTTTTTTAGTATGCTCTGTAGGTTTAGGATGGAATGTGACAGCAGTGGCAGTGACAGACAATCACCAATGCATCACGTGCAAGCCTCAAAGTATGATTCTGGAAGACAAACAAGTATATTTTCCAAAGCCTTTATTGCAAACAACCCTGATTTAAGGATTTTTAAATATGCATTTTTATCAGAAGAAACGTTAATCATGGACAGATCAAGTGCATACAGAACAGAAGAAAACAAATCCTTATCATTATTTTTTCATACTCGAACAGGCAGAATCACAAAAAGTTCTTTTTCAGTTCCCTTTCTTTCTAAAGATGCACATTATCCAGAACACTAGGTCGCAGGACAGTGACAATTTTCCATGTGTTCTCTTATTCCCGTTTTCCAGTAATGGTTTCCAAAATTTTTTTCACTCCCTAATTGTCCTGCATTTTCTCTGGCAGAGATAGCTGAAAATATATCATACTTTCCACTATGCAATAACATTTCACTTCATTTATTATTCAGTTTAGTTTCTACCTACTGTCTGATTTTATGAACAACCTACTGATGTTCCTTATTCACCTTCAACCCTTTTTTCGTTACACTAAAACATTTCTACGAGAACTGGAGGGTTCTAAGTGACCTCACCTGCAGACCTAGTCTCCTCGGGTTTGCTGGGCTGTTATTTTTCTATTTGTCTGGTTAATATCTTTATTTGTGAACACTTCCGGAAACCGTATTAGCTCTGGGGGGCATCTGTGTTTTTCAAAGTGAACTGAACCCTGCAACTCTCCTTTTCTGAGAGTCCCTGGGCGGCAGATTCCAGTCCTTGCAAAAGGAGACGGAGAGGAGAGCAGGCAGCCAGCCTTCCTGCACACGCGGCTACACAAGAGCCCACCAAAACAGCAGTAAAGTTTAACCTCTATGACATTATATATGTCCAAAGCTTTCAGAAGTCTATACAGAAAGACATCTGGTTGGCCTCAGCTTCTCCTGTTCTACCACCACAGGCATTGCAGCTCTTGGCCAATGTAATTTCCAACTCATCATTTGAAGAAAACAAGGAGTGAGACAATTGCCTATCTTGGATAACTGGGTATCACATTCACAGCGACCACTATGATCTGCTTAAATGTATTATATTACCAGTGGTTTCAGCTCAGAACAGTAATCTGCTCATAAAGACAGAACTAGTTTCAGTTATACCTCCCCAAGGAAAAATGAAATCTTTTGTAACGCATTATTGATAAGAAAGTATTTATGTACACTGTTTGGCATCATGATTTCCTTTATTTCCCTCTATTTTAATGTACTAATTTTTTTTGTTAATACAGTAAATCTGTTGTACTAAACCTGAACCTGATTAATGATGCACTGTATCAAGCTAAGTAGAACTAAATTAGTGTATAATTGATTTGTATGTAATTGGAGCAGAGCTGTAGATTTACCAACTTTAATTAGGATGGCTTATTATAGATAATTTATATTATCATAATATAAAACAGAAAAGAGAAGTACTTGGCTCATGAAAAAGCTTAACTTCAGATCAGGTGGACAGCCTCGAGATTAGAGAGGCATACAAACTAATGCCTTGCAAAGTTCCTTAAGACAAGTAAATCATACCAAGCTAAGTCCTTTAAAGAAAGGCAAATTGCTGATTAACCTTTTACCCTGGATTTCCTAAGCAATTAGGCTGTTTATACTAATCTACTATAATAGACCATTCTCATAGAAGAGGGTAAATCTACAATGCTGTTACAATTAAATATCCAATCCTTTTAGTAAGGACGTGATATCGCCAGGCTGAGAACAGTACGGTGATTAATAGCCTCAAAAATGTGGAGAAACCCCCTCAAACAAACAAAAGCAACAATAAGTCCCCACCTTTAAGGTTTAAGTGTACAAAACATATGCATTTACTACAGCAGCAGGAGGGAATAAGCAGCAGCAACTCTACTCCAGACCTCGTCCCTGTTTTCTTAATGCTCCTTTAGACTGTAACCCCAGCTTCAATGGATGGGAGAACTGCACGCTCCCCGAGTACTCTGTCACAGTAATTATGTTCGTTATCCCATACGCTCACAACAAAGACATCATAATCCACCAGTGAATAATTCATACACTGTCAGGCCCCTCTATGATGTTTATTACTAACAGCACTACTTAAGCGCAAGTTAGGATGCAGGTTTTTTTAAAGATGTATTTACTACATAATCAGAATCTTTGAGTCAAACCGTTTTTACCTTCTTAACCATTAATGAATTTAGCTACTAATACAAACATCTTTTTAAAAAAATCCTTTTCTTGTACACTTAACTCAGTACCAAGCAGGGGAAGTGGAACAGCCAGAAGGCAACTTCACAAACATAAATGATGTTTTTAAGAGGTTCAACGTTAATTTTTTAAAATTGTAAATTACCAACAAAGGCGTAGTCAAGGAGCTTTAATAACAGCCATTGGTTCTTTCCACCCCAGCCCCCCAGTGCTTGCTTTAGTCACTACCAAGATTAAAGCATTTTTTTCCACTGGTTTTATCTCAACACTTGCCCTCTTTCTCACAGAATTGAAACAAACAGCAATTTTAAGCAAACACATCAATATAACTGACCTACTTGCCTACTATAATCGATAGTTGCAGTATTTCCCTATTATCGGAACTACCTTCAAGAGCTCTATATCTAAGATTTTGCCTCCCATTTTCACTCACTTTTATAACCTTCATTACATCTGCTGAATTTAGCTTTGAGAAGTTAAAATAAGTGCATCTTAATCCATTTCAAAAAACCATTTCAGGTTTAGCACTGGCATAACTTGTCTAACAACCCACACTTGTTACATTTTTTTCTGCATCAATGAACTAGCTTCAGGAACTTCAAAACAATGAGGTATAAACACTACACTATCATCAGGTTTTTTTCTCTCCCTGCTTTCTTCAAACTCTGTACTGGTTTGTCCTTGGAGAGGACATGGCTTTCCGCTGGGCAGATACCGCTGCTCTCTGTTTGAGCTGGCAGAGCTTCAGCACCTTCCACACACACTGATGCCTGCTCTGTTCATATGGCTGTGAAGGGAGTAAAAAAGGGGCATCCGGCAGTTCCATGGAGCCCCTGCTACAAAGAGACCTCTGTCCCAGTAGTGGAGGTCTCAGGTAGTGAGACTCCCAGAGTGGAAGCTGAGTGCTCAGATTGTGACATTCCCCCAGTATCGGCAGATGGAACAATGGGGTAACAAATGAAAAGTCAGCTTACACATTTAACTTAGCTGTGAAACGGAGAATAGATGATGAACAATCCTGGATATGTATATAAAAATATACACACACACACACACAAAAGATATCAGAGGAGCAGTTCAAAAGGCCACAGTTTCCCTTCTCCTTAAAATCCTTAAGGATTCTCACTCTTATGAGATAGAGTTTGAATAGTACCCCAAGATAGGCAGTACAGCAAAGAAGTAACTTGGGGCACTAATGCCTAATCCTGAGTTCTAAGTGCTTTTACATAAGGGAATGGATCAAGAAAAAAAATGGATACTCAGGAAAGAAAGGTTAAAATCAATTGAAAACTGGAAAAAACTTGAAGGGTATTCTAATAATCAGAGAAGGTTCATGAAACTACTCTAAGATGCTGGACCTAACAATATGAGGTCTGAACAGATGGCATCTTTAAAGAATTCTCTGTATTTACCAAATGAAGCTGGATGCTCTGAAACAATATCTGTTTCCTGAAATCTATCCCGACTACTGTACATTATAAATTTAAAAAAAGACATATGCTACTACTACATCTTGCTTGTTGAGCACCCTATCTATATTCACAATCACACTGACTAAAACATGAGTTTGTGATGTGTTACCTCATTACAGTCAGAAAATGAATCTCTAGTTATAAGAATTTAAGTGAGGCAGACCTATGACACCCTGAACGTGAGTCTTCCATGTGGGAATATATCTAGGATTTCATATTCCCTCAAACAAGTGATAACTCAGCTTAGCTATTTCATTCCGAAGCCAGAGAGCAGAGTAGCAGTCACATAATAGAACACAATCACTCTTTCACGTGCAGACCCAATAATCAAGACAAGACACCCTGAAAAATTGAGGTGAGCCTGGAGTTGCATAGCCAGCTACAGTGATTCTTAAATTTAATTCCAATTACTGAAATGGTTTTGTATGGACAATTCAGTTTTGGTTCTATCATTTAAGACGATGAATATGGAAAGATCTACAGAGATACATAATGTCACCTTCCTCCTCTGTTAAATGACGGATTATTTTGCAGTGACCCTACAAAAAGATGTAAAACACAGTATGAGCAAAGAAATCATAAAATATATTAATCACAATTCATTAGTAACTCACACAGGCGTGACCCTGTCCAATAAAAACTTCACAGAGGGTTTCCCACCTTCAATTACAAAAACACAGGTCCTTGCTGGTATTTGATCTTGTAGATTTCAGTCTGTCCCAGGCATATGGACACAAAGAAGAATGCAAAGGTTGAGGTTTTTTTCATTTTGCAATTTCCATAACCCATCATCTTCAGGTATTCACAAGATGAAGAAATGAGAATACACCACACAAAAAGGAGTTCTCCAGCTCACATTGTTGTGGCTTTAGATGTGGCGAGATTAACATTAGTCAAGAGCTTTGTTTTAGTGTATGCTTAAGCATGTGGGGTCTTTTTGAATATTAAGGAATTTTAAGAAACTTAAGTGGAGAGCAGAAGCTTGAAATAATGACAGTGCCTTTAGCTATCCATTCACGTTTATCAAGTGGGACAAGTTACATATTCCATCAAAAACACCTAAACATTTCTACCAGCTGCCATGCAGAGAACTGAGTAATAACACAGGGGATTTTCAACTGGAATTAAATCTCTTCATCTTTTCAACCCTTGACGCAAAAGAAACAGATCAACTAATTCATGCTTGTTGGATTATGCCTTTGACATACTTAGCCTAATACTTGGATCTCATTTCACCTTCTGCCATCCAAAAACACATCTATACACAGGTAGCCTGTTTCACATAACTACATCCCATAGCTGTCAGCCCAACTGACACTTCAAGTATGAGATCAATACCACTTATCACTGTTGGAAAAACCCTCACACCAAGCTCCAAAGGATGCCGGCCAACTTCCTGACAAACCACTGCACTTCATTTTCCAGCCAGGATTCCCTGCACCTCCTTTGCTCCTGCCTGGCCCCAAAGGTTTCCAGTCAGACCCAATGGTAGTGCATCCCGGCCCTGAGCCTCTGAAGAGCTTCCAAGGCTTCTCTTAGAAACAGTTTCTCTGCCCTTCAGGCCAGCTCCTTGCAGCCTAACTTCATTCTGCCTCATCCCAATCCTTGTCCTTGGGCAGAGCTCTAAGACGAGAACTGACTTCTCTTGGAGAACTCGAGATACATAGCATTGCTTTGGATGAGTACATGCAGACATCTCTCAAAAGTTTAAGTTGCCATCAACAATGTCTGTGCTAAACACAGCTAATAGCTACAACAAAAATTACCACAGCAGAAGAGTCAATGAGTTGAGACAAAAAGGAGTAAAATGAACATTAAGCATATGAAATAAATGCACCAAAAGCCACAGACTGAATTCTGTGCCTGTCAGAGCAGAGACTTGGGAACAGGTTGGCTGACAACTAAAGGAATATTTGTTTTTTAATAAAAAAGGCTAGCTGCTTTTATCTTAGAAAAGCAGAAGTAATAAAACGCAAGTTAGAATGCCAGGACAGATGCAGCGTACACAAACTAAGGTCTTCCAGGTGCAGATGGAGCAAGCAAACAGCTTCTGACTGCACTAAGTCATGAGCACATCCAAAAAGCAGCCTCTTGAAAGACATACCTGCTCAATGCAGACCTGCTTCTTACTCGGAAATGTAACAACGTCTGGTTTCTTAAAAAAGCACACTCTCGAGTTCTTATTCCCTATAGCCTTACTTCTCTGTCATGTTCTTGAACTTCCACCACAACACCCTCTCACTGCCATCTTCTCCCACCTCCTCCAACTCGGCTCCAGCTGGTGAAAAGGGAGGACCTGCTGATCTGAGGTTCCCTGCATCCTGCCTGACGGGGTAGTGCCCATGGGCTGTTCCAGTCAACTCAGCATCATGCTGCTGGGAGCAGAGCATGTCTGAGCCCTACTCACCCTTCCCTCCATGAGACTCTACCAACTTGCTTGAAATCTGAAGTAACTCATTATCCTGCATACCTCTGCAGCGCTGTCAAATGTGGTTACAATATCACCCACTGAGCTGAAGAACTATTAGAAGGCAGATACAGGACAGCTCATCTGACAAAAGAGGGGCTGCAAATACACAAGGTGGTGTCTTGCCAAATCTCCTAATTTCTTATCAAATCAGGACTGACAGCAGCAATAGTTTTCTTAGATTCTGGGGATACTTTTTTCCTTCCTCTTTTCTCCCAAGTTTCTTAAGAAAATTTACTCCAATTGCTCTGGACAAATCAGAATTTATGAAAGAAAATGGACAAGGGAGAGAGAGTGAGCACAAAAAAAAATAAATAGTTTTTAAAACAGCCTATAAGAAAATTGGAGTAATGTTTCCAATTGTTCATAGCATATTCAAATATGAATTTCAAAATGTCTAAAGCCATTTTAACTCCTAAATCTCCAGCTTATCAAACTGCAATCTTTAAAAGAAGGTGAATCTTTTCAAGTAGTTATTTACTTCTTGAAATGCAAATGTATAGGAAGAAGTCATTCCTCCCCCTCAAAAATCATGAAGGGCTTTCATAAGCTGATGTACCTTCTCATTTCTACGAGGTAATGCAGCATATTTGCATAAAACAGTCACAACTTTTTTTTTTTTGTACTGTAATAGGTAGCTAACTATGTAACCCCTGCCGCTTTAAAAGACAGTCCCCTTGTTAGGCAACCGTTCAAAGTGACAATTTCAGTAACTCAGCATCTCTTCCTGGATTATTAGATGTATTATGAATATGCAGATTTCACAGAGATGATCGGCTCAGGTATATCTAATTCCTCAAGAACATTACCTTCCATAAAAACAACTGTATCACCGAGCAGCAGGCTCTCATCCGAACTTGTATTAAACGCCCATCCACATGGCTCAAGCAGAGATGACCCCAGACAGAATGACCCTTTCCCAGCCTCTGTGAAAGCACAGGTCAAGGATGACTCTTTGCCCATTGGCACTGTGACCTGTATCCATAGGACTTTCTGGCAGCAGATCTTAAATTCTTAGGGGAGGACGGGTGGAGATTTCGCGCTGTTCACATTATCACCGAAGTTGATAAGTTGAGGAACATAACAATAGCACCATCCAGTGGCAACCTCTGCACCTTGAAGAAGTTCATTACTCTTGTGATGCTACTGGACCAGCTGTAAAACATCTCAGTACGGTATTTCCACTTCTCATCACAGGTTTCTGGGCAGCCAGTGTCCCAAGACCACAGGGATCTTGATGGGAAATGTGGTACTAGTGAAGAGTGTGAAAACAGCAACTGCACATACAAATAGTTGTGCAAAAACACTACTGAACTAGAAGTATCAAATACAAGATTCCGCAACTTGTGTTATTTACAAGATCTGTAATGTTAAGTTTTATTCCCAAAGCTTAAATCCTACTAATATAATTAACTGAAGGTTGAAAATGCTTTTTTCCTGAACTAGGCAGTTTCTGATTGCTCTTTAGGTGGAAAATGATTCAGTGTCTTCTCAGTACATACTCTGAAAACCCCTACACACTCCCTCCAAAACCCAAACAACTGTTTTCTGAGTTCCTTAGGCCTGGTCATTTCTATCTCTATTTTTTTAATTTATATTCACTTAAGTTTCTCCCTTCTACTCATTTGGTTGATATCTTATTTCCTCAGAAAATAGAATATATTTTTGCATACTAGAATGGTGACCTCTACTCATTGTAAGCACGTGTGGCAGCGCTGAAAGAAATCACAGAAGAAAATAAAGGGAAAAAAGTCTGCTGCAGAGTGACTGCCATTTGCAATAACCAACACGATGGTAACAAAGAATGAAAGAACTGGGTTTGAAGACACTTGCAGGGAGTTGTTCCTCAAAGCAGAAACAATAAACAGAGTCACACAGTCTAATATGTCACTGACCAATCTTTGACACAGGCACATCCTTCCAACTTAGGAAAGGCTCCCATAAATTCTATCAATCACCAACACACGTATTTGGACAACTACAACAGCACAATTCTCTCTTCACTGTTAAGTGCAATGTTCACATACTGTGAGGTTTTAAGAAAGCTGCTGTTTAAGAACATTCCTGTAGCTGCTGCTGGGATAGTAACTCAAACCTCTTTTTTCTGTTGTTCTGTAAGAATCCAGAAATCTGAGCAGGACTGTGCCAGCAGAAGGGAATGGCAGGCCTATCCACTGTCACATACAGACACATTGTACTGTTCTTGAAGGCTAGAAACATTAGCTGGAAAGATCACCTACCTTAGAAAAGTTAAGTGAGTACAGAAGCAAATTAGATGAGCCCACCTCAGCTTTCACCAGATCTTCAAGAGAATCTGCCACCACAATTTAAAAGCACAGTATTGACTACTGTAGTTTAATATCTTGTTGAACTATTCACTTTCAACTTAAAGAACTCAACACTCAGACTACTTATTCCAGTACCGTGCAGGCCTGTGATTCTGTTCTCCTATCTTTGATAGTTCAACGCAAGACCTGCACACATCCTGCTGAGCTAAATCTAGGACACACGAGATAAAAAAAAATGTGTGTGTATTCAGTTTTGTTTACGCAGATATTCCAAATCAATAAGTGAAATGGATTAATGCCCTTATAGTCCCACTCTGTAGCTCCTCTGTCACTCTTCTCATATCAGTTAAAGAGACAAAGCCAGGTCAGGCCACGACATGTGTACCAGGGTGCAAGGTGCTCAAGATGCTCAACTGGCACAGTGCAGGTTATCCCCATCACCTTCCACACACTGCTGCACCAGCCTGAATACATACATTGATTCCAGCTACTTGGCAGAGGCATCAGCATCTGGAGCCGCAGCGGTGGACTCGTGTGACCAGGAGAAACCACTGAACCCCTTGCAACAGCCACACGCTGCCTGGCATCGCTGCAGTGTACATCAGGGGCTGTTTCCACCTCTTGTGAAGCGAGGCCAAGCATACAGTCAGTGCAGTGCGAGGGCAGGAGATCCCTTCAGAATGGGCAGAGGGCTCAGTGGTGCACACAGCTTCCCATGCAGTTTGGAGCCAGTTACATTCCCTGTTTGCTTTGGATATAAAGCCATACAATTACAATCCTATCTAACAGCAAACTGCAAGAACAAATTAATTTAAATGCCGAGACACCCACAAACAATGATTACTGAGCTATGTAAGTATGTAGATCAGGAGAGGAGATTTTTCCTGGCATGTCTTCAAGGCTATTCATGATCAGTAAGAAAGCAAATCAGACTTACACTGAAACACCAACTCATCTCCCTGCTAATGTAGAGCTGCATATCCATCCCAGACACACACACACACACACACTGCCAAGCAGGGGCTTCTGGTTGTCTTGATGAAATCACACAGTCAACTATATCTGATCTCTTCCACCACACTAATCAAATGGCTTCAGTCCCAGTATTTCCCTCACACAGGCTACTTGGCCTGCCCTACTATTTGCCTGTCAAGGTGCACAGAACATCAACCTAGCAAACAGATACATACCTTCTCTTTGTGCACAGCCTTGTCCCTCCAGTCTTGCACTGTGCTGGCTCCCCAGTTCAGAACCACTGCCTTTATTCCTCCCATCCCATTCCTACGCCTTCTGTTTCCTATCCAAGTCCCTCTTCACCGTGCTTTCTCCACTGTTCAGTTGACTTAAGGGCAATCGTTTTGTGTTTCACCCTGCAAGCCCTTTGCCACTTCACGCTCTTACAGCAGATCCGATGCAAAGGGAGACTTCTGTAACAAAACACAGCTGCCACGTTTTGCACCATGATTGCTCATGACTGCTCATTCAGAAAACCAACTTCAGAAATACAAAGAACTGCTCCTCATCAATAAATAACCTACAACTTTGATCACTCAGATTTGAGAATTATGGCAGCCTACGGTCTCCTGTTTACCAGGAGGCAAAGAACAATCGTCTCCCAGCACCCCACGAACCAGCAGCCATTCCAACCCAGAAATTAGAAATTTGAGTCACAAAGAAACACTTCTCGGAATTAAGCATGCAATGTTATTTTGTTGTCATTTTACATAGTGTATCTAGAAGACTTCTGAGAGTTAGTTATCTGAAGTATCTACTTTCCTTCCCTAAATTCATTCACTCAGGGAAAAAAAAGTCAGTCATGTTTAACTAGGGATTAATAAGGAATATTGTTGCTCTTGAACTTAAAAAACCCAAATCCTAAACATCTGAAGTAATAGATGCTGTAAATTCCAAGCTTTTTTATTAGTCTTGTTTCTTAATTAATCCAAATGCTAATAACAACCTCATTTTTACTTCTAAAGCATACTAACTGGCATCTCCAAACCTACAAGAAAATTACAATTTAAAGATAAATAGTTATGATTCCAATACCACTTCTCGGAATACTGCACTCTGTCAGCTTTGAGTTGAATGTGTTTTAATTCAATGCCTAAGAAATTCCACACTACATATGGCAAAACCACTGGAAAGAAGTTAAGATGATGTGAGCCACAGGAAGACACGAGCCTTGTGTTCTCCAGTCTATGGATGAGGAGAAAAGGACAGACTTGAGAACATAAAATCAAAACGCGTGGGAAGAGAATAATCTGTTCTCCGTGTCAGTGGAGAACAAGAGAGCAAATAGAACCAACCTGTATTCAGGACAAGTTAAAGCCCAGATAAAGTGTTTGGAGGGGGTTCTTTTCAATGGGAATGAAGCGGCACACCAACACAGATTCTGTGGTAAGATTGCACCACCTCCACACCGCATGTTCTGGTTTCCAGAGACCCTTAGAGGAGGCTACGCAAATATCTGCCAGGAATGACAAAGATGCGCCTCCAGCTGGATTAGAGGAATGACGCTAAATGATCTCTTGAGGTCTCCTTCTAAAGTTCCATGAAAGGAAAGGCAATTAATGGACAGCCAGTAAATTATTTTCACATAAGCCATTTCATCTGCTCTGATGGACAATTGCCTCCTTTAAAACAGCCGAATCCACTATTCTGAGCGCTAATTGGTACTCCTGGGGTTAAGCCTAACCCAGAAAAGGATGAATGGACACCAGACACTCATCCATTCTCTCAGCTGCCAATAAACTACGCAGCTTATTATATTTTGTTATTTGAAGCTTACATCTGTAAATGAGGATACTCTTAAAGCTAAATTAGTGCAGAGAGCAGTGTGGCATTAGGAGCTTTGGCACTGGAACACCTGATGCGATCATGCCTTTTTTAGTACAGTGTAATAAGAGGCCATCAGCTGAATTTCTCTGGAAATCCAGCCCTAAACAGTCCTGCCGAAAAACATTGAGAAAATTGAAGTCCCTGCATGGGAAAAACATATACGGTGTTATTCACTGAAAAGCACATGAATGTCTGAGAGTGACAGGACTACACTGCAATATGGCTTACGACCTGACTGCACCTAGGAAAAATGGTGGCATTACATCCTGACTGTGTCTCTTACAGAATGATGAAGAAACAATACATGGCATACTGTAAGCATTTAAATAGAACACGCGCGCGCGCGCACACACACACACGGGATCAAGCACTAACTTCTATTTTTTAAATTCTAAGAGTTCACCAAAGGTTGAAGTTCTTCAAAAATCAAATGAAAAATGTTTTCTTTTTAAATTTCAACTACAGCATATCTTCTGTTACAGTACATTTTTTCATTAAAACTCAAAGACATTCAAAGCTTAAATTCTCTGCCAACTCTCAGGACTATCCAAAATATGAATATAAACTAAATGATGAATATTTTTACTTTCTTCTGCATTGCCAGCTGTTAGATAATCATAGCAGCAACACGTGTAAATGATTATAAAGCACATCACGCCAGTAACAAAATGGGGGGGAAGAACATACACAAAAACTGAGTTCAGAGAAGAGAAAGCTAAAATATCATTCTGGGTTTTTTTTTCCAATTTTGGCTATTATAACCATCTTTTAACACAGTAATCTGAAAAACAGATATGTCTGTGGTCTGTCTTACAACAAACCCCACATGACGTGCTTGCTGTACTCAGGTGCACCTGGTCTCAGGCTCAAACTCCCCATGCACATGATGTGCAACAAAACATACATTTTTTTATTTTCACTGTTTTTAACTAGTCCGTATGAAAGTAGGAAGCCTCTTCATCTGAAGCTTAGCAGTATTAAAACAGAAAGACAACAGTACACTGCCAAGCACTTCAAAGTGTTTAAAAGCTTTAGACATTTGACACCTCCTGTAGTTTTCAACTAATTGGCATAAAGCTCGCTACTACATCAAGCACCGTCTTGTGGCAAACCAGTGCTGGCTGTGTGGCCGCCTTCTGGGGCTTTCGTACCGTGCCACAAGTTCAACAGCTCTGCCATGTATTTCATTGAAATCTGAACAAAAACAGAATTCAAATAGCATCTGTCGAAAGAAGACTTTCTGAAGTTCTCCTCCGCGCACACTGCATTTATGAATTTCATGTTATTTCACAGAAAGCTCAGTTCCTAGCGCTGAGAAAGGAGGACTGTGAACAAAACACCGCGTGTAAGAAGCAGAGTAAAAGGATGGCATAAAAATCCCATGTTAAGTTAAATTCATTCAATCTCTTGGAATACTTCAAGATGTAAGAGAGATTGCAAGAGCTGCAGAAATTAACTACTCGATGGCTTTAAACCATTCCACAGCAATATCTTTATTTAAATTCTCTTTCTAAGAGACACTAAGACAGACAGTAGACCTCCCAAGTTAGTAAGATGACCAATCAGTCATTTTTAAATGTTAGAACAATCTCAGGTTTAGTGCTAGATTGCATAACACAAAACCCAGTACTCTAAAGGCAGATTCTGTCCAATCCCAAATTGTGCACTTGTGTGCAACAGAGATGCAGAAATCTTTCCGCTACCTGAACCTTAATTGCGATCCTGGAAGATTCTGCATCCTCTGTAGCTTCCAATGGTATATTATTGTAAGGACACATCCCATTCTCTATCTGAAAGAAATCAATAATGAAAGAAATATGCAGCACTATGGAAAAATTAGTCTGCATATTTAAAATTCAGTCTTCAAACACATCAGTATTTGCACACACTCAAGTAACTACTGTATTCGCAACACACTTTTCATACCTACAGTCAATGCAAAATACAGTTATGACCGTTTTCCACACCATTTCTGATTTTGCTGTAAAATAAGAAGAATGCCAAGACAAGTGGTAAAGGAAAAGCCTCCCTGTCTGGACAACCATGCCTCACTGTCTGCAGTTATTGAAACAAGAACCTCAGAGGGACAAGAGGGTGCAACTTTTTTGTGTTGTTTGTGAGGTCTCTGCTGTGAGCACTTGCCGAGTGGCAAACAGAAACCCTTTACAGAAGTCCAGAATACTTGAACCCAGTATGTCCAACCATTCAATTCGGTGTTGTGGGCTACCTGCTCCATCAGTGCTTGAGCGTGATTTCTTGAACAGGCAGCAGACGACAAAACTTATTTTGCTTTAGATGAAGTCCATACAGTACATGCTAAGTACCAGTAACTACTACCATAAAGAGCAATAACATAAATCATCTCATTAGCTCACTACACCGAAGAGCCAGGCAGGTTGACATCGATCCATCTATTTCTGCAAACATTTTCAAAGTATAAGGAATGGTTATGAAAGATTGATCTAACTCAACAGCTTCTGAAAGCTCTCAAATTTGAGCTGGAATAACAGTTTGGACTTGCCCAAAACACTAATTTCCAAAAGCTGCTTAAGAATAAAGAATATTCTAACAGAGTCTATAAAGATACATAGCAAACTTTTGGTTTAATGTACTAGATACACAAAAATATCATCAACAAAGGCAAAAAGCTTAATTACAACACTGAGCTGATACCTGGGCACAGTTTAAAATTACTGATCCAACATGCTTACCACCCTGTCGAGGTAACCTGCAGGTTACTTATTTCACATCAGCAGTAGCAGGGTGCAAAATGAAATTATGCAGTATAATTAACACTTGCAATTTTTCATTTTAAATTGAAGCAGATGTAAAGATTGCCTCTGTCAAAGAAAGCAAAAGCATTTCTGCTCTAAGATTCTTGGTTTTTTGGAAATTTTATGCAGGTTTATCAGTTACCAAGAATCCATGAGATTATTTGTGTAACACTAATTTCCACTGGTGCTGCATTCAGAAGAACTGGGTGTGGGGTGCACAGGCAGAGAACTGAAAGGAAAAGAGAGGGAGGAAACTGCAATAGAAATTCTGTAGCCAAGCATAAATCACTCCTTTTGTACATGAGTTGAGTCCTTATATATACACACACTACAGAAGTGAGGAAAAAATTCTAGAGAAATGAAACTGCAATTTAAAATCGTTTCTACAGAGGGAGCCAACAACCCAAAGAACAGGATGAACAAAATGCATCCCTGATCAGCAGAGTTCTTCCCAACCTTCCTTCTCTTTTGCTACATTTACATGTTTTCCAGATAGCCACAGCACCTTGTCCAGATTCGTACTCTACAGAATTCCCAAGCATTTAATGGACGTTTAAGTAAATGTTTTATGACACTTTATAGAACAATCAGTGTCAAAATACAACAGTATAAGCTTTCATACAAACCTCCACACCAGAAAAAGAGGCCAGTATGACTGCTTGTCTAAAAAAGTCAGAAGGAGATCTAAAACAAAGCTGTATAAAGATGAGAAGTGGTAAGTTTCTTCATAAAACTGGGCCTCTTGTTATTGCCATAACAGTTTTCCACATGACTTCATTGCCAAATCACATTTCATATTATACACTAACCCACTCACAATTAATTTCAAGTGAGGTTTATTATATAAAGTAGCTCAGCAGCTCTGACAGACATCTGTGACAGGTTCATGCATCGCCCCAACCATACAAATCATCCAAGCCACAAGCATATGTTGAGTAGGCTGACAAAAGATTTAAAGCTCAGTATTTCTGATATTTTAGTATCTTTTCCTCAGGAAAAAAAAGACAATGTTCTACCCTCTTTTGTTGGTTTGGGGTGGGGAATAGGGTGGATAAAAACCAAAGGTATTTTAGGGAAACTACACACCAACAGGTGACGGAATCCTAAAAGCAACACCTAGGGCAGGATTTTTGAGCTACTGAAGATTAGCTACACCCTCTAGTGGCACACATTGCCACAGCTTGGTTGTGCCCAACAGCATTAGACAAACATTGGCCCCATTGTTCACACCTCTTTCACTGCACATGGAACCTTCAAGGAGGCATGGCTGCATGGCTGCAAATGGGTTTGGGGTTGAGTCCCTTCACTTTGTACTGAAGTGCTGTGATAGTGATTTATACATGGTAACTCCCCCAAACACGAGCCAACTCCACTACAACATTCCTCTGAACGGATTCACATCCTCTAGCTTCTAAGCCAAGACTACTTTTAAACCCATATTGTAGAGTTTTCTACTCCTTCCCAAGCATTACAGGCTCTCTGAAATCCCCAGACAGCCCCCCTGTTTCTCCAGGATTCACCCTTCCAATACTCACTCAGACACATAGTCATGTGGATATATCTCGGCTAAGCAAAGCCAGACCACACACAAAAAACAGATGTTACAGACAATTCAAAACTGTATCAGTCACCCAAATAGCTGTTCTCCAGCTGAAGAGTGTCTCTCTCCATCTCATCCAGCTTCACGATGAAAAAGTATTCACATACCAAGTATTTAGCTGAGAATGGAACACCTAAATAAACCCCTCTCAGCAAACCTGCTACAGAGCAACACATCTGCCTACCCTTCGAACTGGATACATCAAACAGCCACTTGAAAGGAAAGGAAGCTTAGATTTATCTTCCTCCTCTCCCTCCCTCCCTTCAGGACCTTTATCTCTGTAAAGAGCTAAATTACTAAAGCGGAGGTGGCTATGGGCACAGAAGAGCTGCCCCATTTCCTGCTTTTTCCTTCAACTAACTTCCAAAAAAAATAAGAAGTGTTCTGTCATGGCCAAAACTGCTTAAACAAAACAGTTTATAAATCACACAACCAGCAGTCACAGCTGTATTAAAACAAGTGTCCTACAGCATCACTTACAGACTCCACGGTACCACTGAACTCCAAACAATGTTTTTAAGAGTCACAATGAATATACTTTAATTGCCTGTTCGTACAAGCTAGCCAAGGTACCGAGACTTTGCTAGAGCCCCTATTTTAGCAAGAGAGAATATTACTAAGAAATCCCAGTGCCTCTGCCAGCACTGCTGAACACAGTGAGAATGGACTGTTGGGCATTGGGGAAACAAACTCAATGTTTCTACTTCGACATCAAGACAGCTTAGATCACACCTCATTGCTTGCCGCAGATAGATGAAATTTATTTTCCTCAAAAACTTGTGATGTGGAACCATAGTAAAAAACAAGCAACAACATACATGCAGCAGGCTATAGACGCACGAGTCTGTACTTGGTTAACATGACCTTCAGTAAAGTCACTCAGTTCAATTCTGAGATTTAAAAATAGAAGCAACACTCATAAAAGGACTATACAGATGGTCAGGACAAATATTTCTATTTTTCTCAGAGTTTATGTTTATTTATTGTTCTCAGAAGGGAGAACAACATATGCAACATTAAGACCTCACCAACCTTCTTACGGCCAAGTTTCCCCAGCCGTCTTGCCAAATAGAATTATTTTTGTCCTCTCCTCGAAGTTACTGGGGATTAGTTGGGTTGGGGGAGGTGGAAAACATCTCCAGGACACTTCTTCAGCCGCAAACTCGTGCTTACCTTGTAAAACAGCTCTGCAAACTGCAGTTACTTCTGTTCCCCCCACTTTGTTATTCTCAGAATAACAAACTCGCCACTGAAAAAAAAATATGACCACTCATCTCACTCACTACAATGTTGAGATGCTTGGCTTGATCATCAGTCAAGATGGTTTAAACTAATCTGCTAATTTCACATGAGAGCAGGCTAAAGAGCCTCCAGATATTCCAGTCCCTGGCTGAGTGCAGGATAGTGACCTCCACCTTGTGCGCATTCAGGAGCTGACTGACACAGGGCGGATAGATACTTCTAGCTGAATTTTGAAATGAATGTACAAATGCATCAACTTACAGCTTTATTGCTAACAACTCCCCTTAAGATAAAGCATATGCTAATGAAAATAGACAATTTTAAAAGGCAGCTTCAGTCCAAGAGAATTGGAAGCAGGAGAAAAAAAAAAAGTGATCTTTCATATCTTAGGTCTTAAAATAGAAGCTAAGGATGAAGCCATGCCTGTAAGCCAACCCCAGTCTGTCTTAGTGACTGTCCTTATCTCTTGAGATAACTGAGATTCAAGGACAACAGGATCAAGCCAAGTCAGGGAGTAGCTGGCCCAGTTACCTTTGGAGACAAGGCATTCACCACAGAACAAAATTCACATTTCAACGAGGAACAGCTACACAGAAATGATGTCTGAGAAACAGAAAGGCATCTGACAGCCAGAAAAATCACCATGGTGCTCCTTGACGAGGGTGGCCAAAAGAAGTCTTCTTTACTAGGTAAGTCAATATAAAAGCTGCTGACATTTCAAAGACTGGAAGTATTTTAAGCAGGGAGGTTTTGGCACTGAGCAGGAATATGCAGTCTGACTTTGTATTTGACTTCGAAACATTACAACAGGTTCAGGAGGACACCTTAGTTATAAGGGCACTGAACCAAAGTTATTCTTAGGTTTATAAAAAAACCAGCAACAACTACCCCAGTGGTAAGCTGCCTTGCACCCTTCCCTAGCACTGGCATTTCTTTTCCATATGGAAGCCTATCTACCAGAAAGCAACAGTTAGGCATCTAACAATTCCCCTGTAAACTAAATCTGATTATTTAGCTTGAAGGACTAGAAGTGCTCTGAGGTTCAACACTGTTTAATCTGCACTGTACCATAGAGTTCACGTGGTCCAAGAAGAGGAGCACACAGCATATCAGAGAAGTTCCAAAGGTCTGTCCCGAAACAGCGTAGCACTGACCTACCAGAGCACTCCCCCAGTCAAGTATCCAGTGACACACACAAGATGCCAAGGTCAATGGCAAAAGCATGTTCCAACTCTGCCATTATATCTGACAGCATATAAACCATCTCAGGAGCTACTGTAGGGATAACAATGAAAAACTAAGCAAAGGTTTCTATTACAGTCAATTCATGCAAGAAATTTGTTTTACTGAATACTCTTTATTTAATTAAAGTAATTCAGCCCTCCATTTAAGATGTGACTATGCTGTAAACATCTAATATATTTTAACATATGCAATTAAGTGAAATGCAACATACTCAAAATAAAAAGCTTGAGCAGGATTTTAGTGTGTTCAAATCACTTCAAATGAAATCCCTCACATCGAAAGGGTTAGTTTAATCAGTATCTATTGTGCAAATAAAGCTTGTGTACACAGTACAACTTGTACTGTCCAAAATACAGACCTGGATGGCATTTAACTTGGGTTTAACCCCTCAACATGCTAGTACTTTTAACACTTCTAGTTTATAACTTTTGTAATGGTCTCACACATTTAATGGGTTAATGATAATTATTATCTGCACTCTCTGTCATTAGAGAGAGTGCTCTACACAAAACCAATCTTATCTACCAATCAAAGGAACAAGCTGTTGCTTGTCTTTTGCCTGGAGCTTAGGCAGTTTTAGATGTTACAGGTACATTACCATGATGTACAAGTGTAAGTTAAATGTCTTTTCCCATTTTCTGAAAGAACACGGAAATTTGGCTAGCAATTCAATCACAAAGGCTTTTAGCAAATAATTATTTTTCCAGAGGAATTAGATTTTTGTTACCAGAACATATTTTTACCATTTGAAATCTATGACCTTACTGAGAAATATCCAAACTCTGAGCACGGAAAAACCCAACAGCTATAAATATTGACTCATCTGAAACAGTTACCTCATCTTCCACAGGGCTAAACTGCTTAAGTCTTCTAGGGTACTATAAAATAATGCAAAATAATGCTAGTATAATAATGGAAACAGACAACTATGAGCAAGAGCTGAAAGGTTAAAATTGGAAAAACAAAACCATCTTTATTAAAAAATATATTTCTAAGCATGCAGATGCACACAAAAGGGACAAAATTCCCTGCTCTATCTACCCTGAAAGGAAGAGATGTGAAAGTAATCCTAAAAATCTGTATCTTGTTTGGAAACACAACTTTTATATAAATATTCCTCTAGTCATCACAGAGAAGATTCAATAAATTCATGTAAGGGCTGACAAGAGAAGCATTTGCTACAGTCTTTCAGACCAGCTATCTCCAAAACCAGCAGTTACATAATGTGGATTTGAGGGATGGCAGAGGACATTCACATGGAATGTGTTTCAGGCAGCTCATGGAGAACAGTGAGTGAATGAGGCTAGAAGAAAATTGCAATCTATGCACCAAGTACAGCTCTTTGCCAGCCAGATTAATGTGCAGGAATTAAAAACAGCAGGAATAAAAGAGAGTTACTTCATGTAACAAAGAGCTTTAAGAACAAGAGGATTTTTAAACTAAATTCCAAAATAAAAAGTATTGTAGTATTGCTTTTGTGTAACCTGTGTGCTTACACATACAACTGAGCAAGGAAGTTCCAGTTTTGCCACCTTTTATTCAGCGACTACTTCTCTCCCATTTACTACAGGAACTTTTGACTAATCAGTCATCTCAAAAAGCACACCAAGCTCTGGTTAAGTTCCCTCCAGAGTTCTAACGTCAGTAACTTGGAGAACTTCAGGATCTGCTTTAAAAGCTACCACAAATGAAAACAAGTCAGCACACACACTCCAAGCCCCCTCTCCACAGCCAAAGAATATGCAGACAACACCTACCTTTTCACTTCGCATTTCCCAAACACATATACACAGTCTCAGGCACAGCAAACAGCATTTGCTTTCAACTCAAATGTAGAGCTTTTTTATTTTAGTACAGAGTGTGCTAAAATGAATAATAAAGGTTATTTTCCCTGAATATAGAAGACTATCTAACATTGGAATAAAGACAAACTTTAAGCTGCTTTGGTTTGGGCACATCTTTGATGAAGGAGCAAAATAATTGAAGAGGATGTTATTGCAATGTTTGATTTGACAGTGGATCATATTCTTTCTCCAGGAACAAGAGTTTTTAGGCTAGAAAATAAGATTAGCCGAAACAGGCAAAATTTCAACATAGCTGACACAGCATGCGTGACTCAGCTATATTCCAAATCACAGCCCAACCGTGTTGATGAGAGTTTGTCAAGGCAGGAATGGCCATGACATCACACAAGCCGCGAGATTAAAATAATGAGTCAACACTGAATCTGAAAGAAAAATCTTCTGTTGCATTTCTGCCAGGTATAAACACTTCATTTATACCCAGACATGCTGCAGGCAGGCAGTAGGTGTTGATGTAACCTCTGTTACATGTAAAATACCAACTAGGATGAACGCAAAGATATTTCAATTGCACATATATCTATTGCAGATAAGAAAATAATCTTTAAAACAATTCAATCTTTTTTCTTTAAATTAAAAAACCCTCTTTTTTGAAAGTTTTCAGACAAGTTGTGTAATTTACAGCAGACAATACTGAAAAGCAGAAGCTATTTATGAAAATGCAAAATATTTAATTATCAGATATTTAAGCAGATAGAAAAGTAAATACATATAACATGCATGTATATCACCACAAAAGAGCTTACAGTTCTTTGTGCTTTTCCTCTGCCAAAATTTGGTCATTCGGCTTCAGCCCATACCTTGAAAACAAACAGAACACAAAGCAGTTACTCCTTTGAGAATACAGTAATATGTAGGTTTATAGCTTCAAACTGGGAAATTATTAAACTATGTGATATTTGTTAATCTGGGTACCTCAGGTATTGCAAAGACAGCAGCAAAGCTTTCTAAACAATGTATTACATGTTTATTCAAGTAAACTTCACATTACATGAAATTTTTGCTTTATAACATAGCTTCAAATCCATTATCAGATACTTTGGCTTGCTACATATCCAAACTACTGCACTTCATACCATAAACTGTATGTTTGAAATTATAACTTTGATCTGAGAAAACATGGCAACAAGAATACAGACAGTGTGAGCACCAAAGCCAGCAGATGTGTTTCCCCTGCAACAAATAAAACTGTTATAATCAATACCAAAAACTTCATCCTGCCCAGCACAGGCTGCTCCCAGCCACCACTCACCTTGGAAGACATCTAAGAAGTGACTTCACTTTTGCTGTTCCTCAGAGTGAAGTCTTTGCCATCTCAGAGTACTCCACAAGTCTGACTGCTACGGTTTTCTGTGGGGTTTTAGTGGATTTTGGGGGTGACTGGTTTCTCAAACAGTTGTATATAATGCAAGCAGCTAAAAGTCGTGTCCATTTGATAATTCTGCCAACAGCTCACTGCTGACACTGCAGGAGGCAGGAGGTTCCCACTGCCCCTTTGCCATCTGTTTTTGTTCCTTGCTCCAGTCAACTGCGGAACCATAAATTACTCCTCCAGAGAAACGGTTCTGGTCGCCAACCAACCACAAGCAAGCTATCTTGCAAATTGATTTTTGTGTCAAAAAACAGGTAAAATGTATGTTATCTATTCCTTATAGCATTTTCTGATTATACTCTCTGAAACTTGTTTATTCAGTGTCCATTTAAAATGCAAGCATCAACCTCAACACATTCTCAAGCTCACTAGTGCTGCATTCAGACACACGAGACACCAACTGACTGACCCATTTTTCATGTTTACACATGCAGAGACTGCTTTAGGTTATTTCCCATAGCATCATGCTGACTTGCATCCCTTTATGCACTTTGCTGCAAAAGCCTTCACGGAGTCACTTCTAATCACAATACAGGGCAGTTCACCCACATTCTCCTTTAAATGTGGGGTCTGCATTCAATTCGAACAGCAAGCAGACTGTACAGCAACACACTGTCCAATAACAGATTTGGGTCGCTTGGTTTTAGTTGTCTTCTCACATTTTACCATCCTTACCAGTCTTTAAGCCACAAATTTCAGCTGTTGTGATCTTACATTTACTTCCAAATCACTGTTTTCTGCAGTGAACAGCATCAAGCTCTTTCTCTTTAACGGAAAAGGGTCTGGCCCAATACCAGTCTCTCCATAATGCTGCTACACCACTCCAATAATTCCATTTCCTATGTCTTAACAGGCATTTTATTGATAGCAAATACTTACCCATCTGTGAAAAAGCAAAGAGCTACCAGGAAATTCTAATAAGAACATCTTTCACAAGGCAAAGGATACTAACTCTTCTTATGCAACTTGCAATCTCACTTCAACTGAAATCAGGTCAGTTGTTAAAGGGATCTGCCTGTCGCAGACAGATACACCCTTGGCCAAAACACAATCCATTCTGTAAACAGAGAGCATTTTGCCCATTAAAAAATATACCTGCACAAAGTCACAACCAATCTTCACTAAAAATAGCCCTGCATGCTCTTCCTCTGAGAAATCAGAATGCTTCAGCCTGAACTGGACACAATTTCATCTGCCCAAGATACGGACATAATATCTAAACCAGAGCTTTTTAAAGCTGCCAGGTTAACTTTTCTTTAAAAAAAAAAAAAAAAAAATCAACAAACCAAACAAAACCAACCAAACAAAAAAGCCCAAACCAAAACTACTTCACTCCCAGTGATTTAGAGGGAAAAAAAAAAAAAACCAAAACAATCCTTGGCTACAACAGCAACCATGTAACACCCCAGGGGTGATCTTCCCCCCCCCCCCCTTATGTTCCTGCCAAACCACAGAGGGATGACACAGCTGCTACCCAAGGTTTGCAGAATGGTTCCTCTGGTGAACCTTGGCTTATCTAACCTTCTTTATCACCACACCCTTCTTTCACCAAGAAAATGGCATTTTTCAAATATTCCTCCTTGACCCCTACAGATTGTTTTAATAGCAACTTGACAAAGAATACGTCCCCCAAAGGGACATGCTTGAAGAGTTCAAATTTTTATTAGTACTTCATGCATGAGGATAGGATGCATATTATATTTCATGCACAGCTGCTGAATTATTTAATGAATTTAAACATGCAACTAGCACAGTGAACAGCTTACATAATACTTCCCAACACGTGTTTCGCAGGCAAGATTGATAAGAACCAGTTGGCTCCTCCTAACTGATGAAGGTTAGACTTGGAAGAATTTTTCTGAAAAAACATTTTAGGAACCAAGAATCCGAAAAGCAAAATTGAAGATAATGCTATGCAGTTCAAAAATTTAAAATAAGAATATTTAAAGCCATCTAAACAACCAGAACAACACACTGTACACGTATTACACATTTACATGCCTGGTACTAAACAAGTAAGTACAAGAGACATAAATATCCTCTGGAATTGGGCAAATGAACTGAAGAAGCCACACTGCACTTCTCTTCTATTTTTCTGCCCTATGCAATTCAAAGTTCAATACATCCTAGCAGGTCAAATAATGTTTATTCTTTTCAACTACGCAGTACCAAACCGAGGTACAATGTCAAAATGTTAACGGTCTCGTCATCACTGCTCAAACTCCTATTTCAAAAGAGGGACACAAGAATAAAAGTATGCAAAGATCTACAGCAGTATCATAGGCAAGTGTCAAAAACTGTCGTACAATCCAAAGACCATACGTTTAAACACATTGATGTGTCCTTCCCAGACATTTAACCTACTGGGAGAGCAGCCAGTGTTCCGGTCTCCCCACACTCAGCCACAGGGACAGGCAGACAAAATGCCCCAACTGCGGCAGCAGCCACACGGCACAGCTGCGTATTTCTGCAAACGGGGCAGCTGCCTGCCTGGATACGCACACCCTGCCTCGCGGCATCGTAGCTGATGGCTTCCAACTGTACCTCGGGGGGGAAACAGCAGCTTTCGCCCCACATTCAGTTCCGTATGGAATTTCTTAAGGCACAATGTTCTTGGTTAAAATCTAGATGTCTTCATACAGTTATCCCTCCAACAGACCCTATTCTGATCAAAGCTCGAGGGATCCAGCTGAGGAAGGAGCTAGTGGGGATAGTTCTTCCACAACCCATCCTCTCATCACAGTTTAAGTTTCACGCTGCTTTGTGATACCCTTTTAGTATTAAGATAATGTTTTTGAACAGTATTCTTCCCAGCCAGGTTCCTAAAAGCCATGTTTAGACCTTTAACTTATCAGGACAAATGAGCAAGCTAATCCTGCTACATTTCATCAGCAAATTGAGACCCAACTCCAATTCATGCTCTGCAAAAGCGTCTGACTACCATGGGACACAGTGATATAGGGTGTCTGAATTCCCCTGCTGAGCAAGATTCAAATACCTCCTGTTAGTCCTTCACTCCATAACATTAACAAACTGGACATACATTTCAATGAGAAAATCTTGAAATAATTGAATTGTAATTCATCAAGGATTTTTTCAACTTCCCAAGGCAAAGCTTTACTGAACCACTCAATCTTTACCCTCAATTGTTACCTGTGTGTAACAGGCAGAGGTAAAACTCTGACCAACATGTTCTACTGGGTTATGGTGCTACAAAAAAGCCAGATGAAAATGCATGTCTGTGACTTCTCTAGCATTCACCTACATGTTGATCACCTCGATTTCAGGCTTTGCAGAAATCTAACTTTTTTTATTGTCTGCTTTTCACTTTTTAAGCACGCTAGAACCCGTAACTTCGGCTCTGCCTTGTGCAACGCATTTTAAAAATCCTCTGAAATGGTAACCCTAAGACTCAATGCTTTTTTATCTCCCAGCTCCTAACGTGAATATGAAAATTAATGTGCTTGGACTGTAGTCAGCGGTTTTACAATAATGCTCTTAATGTAACAAACAGCCATAAGGCAGGGTTCCCTTCAGGCAGCATCCAATTTTAAAAAGCCTTAACTAAATTAAAAAGAAAACAGCCTACGCTAAATATGTACTGATGAAAAATCTCCAAATGAATATCAAGTTCAGATCTGCTCTCTGAACAAGAGTTTCCTGAAAAGCTGGTAAAGCTCATCTGTCCTAAGGCCTAAAATAAAAACAGATGATGAGCAAACAGATTTGAAAAATGGCAATAGATCTTTGTAGCTTCAAACTTCATTCACTTTTCTGACATGGATCCACCAGCCTAAGCAAAACAATTACAAAGAGGTACACAGACCTGCATACACATCATTGATCTTTTCAAGAGTATTGGTGAAGGAACAACACAATAGAGATAAAAGATATTTTCTTCTTGCATTAACTGTCAATGTGATTAGTCAGCATAAAAAAAAGATTAAAACAATTTCAGTAACACAAAGTTGCAGCAGTAAACCACCCCAGGAAGCTCCAAACATCTGTGCACACATTCCTCTGCCTTGTTTGATGTACAGCTATGAGCTTTTTGTCACAGTACTGGCTCTGGCTGACCTTGTTCCTCTTTAAAAGCACTTGGATTTGGCTATTCCATAAGCTGATGGTACTTGACATGCTTTGTTGCAGTTACTGGTTTACATATGTCCCAGATGATTAAAAGTGGAATGTATGAAAGGGCAGATTCCCAATCTGTTCTTTAAACTTCGCAGGAAAGTAATCCAAAAAAAAGTAAGAGCGTGTGATTTCGCTGTCAGAGTGCCAGTACAGAATTTTGGTTGTACTAACTGGGCAAGACAAGTAGAATTTATGTTACACCAGGCTATGCTTCATCAATAAAATAAAATACTTTTCAAGACAGAGCTCTGCAGAAGCATTTCTTCATAAATTTTCAACAAAGCCATTAAGAAACCTTAAGGACTTAAGTACAGTCTTCTTGTGCTTCAGATGAATCTAAAGGAGTTTCCATAAGAATGATTCAGCAATTATGTTGCTCCAGCTTTCAAGGGATGTTAAGGCTACTTTCACTGTTCCAAAAAAAGAAATGCAGTCCTTTTCTTGTTGATTTTTATTAATTATTAATCGTGTAAAACTAGGACAACCAGCCCATGGGACAGTGGTGCTCACACGTACTTTTTGGACTGCATTGACTGCTTTCTACCCAACACAGTTAACACGTCCTACAAGACCTTCCACGTCAGAACCACAGCCACGCGTGAACCTGCTACAGCAGTGCATCCTCCTGGGCACTGACAGACCACGACACAGAAAACCCACCAGAAGCTCCCAAAACATTTCTTACACCTCAGATTTAAGGGGAAGGGTACAGAAGGTCAGCCTGTTTTTCAGCTTCCATCTGCTGTTTATCAGACAGAATGAGTAATGCTGCCACAATTGCTAACTCTGTTTCTTCTGACTTGATCTAGACAGAGATCAAAACATAGTAAGTGAACCACTTCCCTTACAGGAGTAAAATACTACCCAAAGCAGGGCAAGATTACAGTGGCTTAGAAATCTCAGGGAAGTCTAATGTAGCCTTACTCTTCTGAAGAGCCCAGTAAGCTTCTTCACATGCACAAAATACAGAGTGCAAGTACCACGACTCGTATTTGTTTGAATCATTTCTTTAGGCTTGTGCATTTGCTTAATCAAGATGAAAACAAAACACACAACGCACACCGCATCTTCTGTATAAATTCAGCATCCAAATGCATCATGGGCCAGATGCAACAGCTAAACCAAAATTAAGGTTCTGTGTAACTGGCACATACGCATGCTGTAGTCCAAATATTTGGTTTAGGACATCTTTTTTCCCTATTTAAAAAAAAAAAAAAAAAAAAAAAAAGAGCTTTGATTCATATCCTGAAATTCTCAGTCTCTTGCCTGACTTGCACTGTTTTTATTCTTCCAGTTTAATACATCTGCTTTTTCATTTTTTCCATAAATTCCTCTTGCTTTGCTACAGTATCTCAGCTTCACCACCTGAAAGGCACCATACTCGCAACTCTCTCAAAATTTCTCCCTCCTTTAGTCTCTCTTCTCTTCCACAACACAGCAGCTTGCCCCACCTGCCTTTTCACATTCTTTCTTGGCCTCCCTTCTTGGCCCTCTTCTACATTAACTTCCGGGTTTAACGACAGCTGATCATCACTCACTGCTACTCCAGGCTGACCTTGTACACGTTAGACAACTCCTTACTGAGTAGATACTGCTTTGTGACCAAAACCGAGATGCAAGTCCAGAATCCCTTCCTTGAAAAACTGAGATTAGAGGGATTGTATGGTATCAGCACAATCCCACAGAAAACCTGCTTCCAGAGGAATCCAAGTTTTGCAACAGCACACTTGCATCAACAAAAGAGGAAACTGCCTAAAAGACTCTTCACACATTCCTTTAGGGAATTACTAGTGAGAGAATGCACATCTCTGACTTGAACACGGATCAGCACTAGACCCAACACAATACCCAGCACGATGAGTGCTCTGGAGTTCAGTCCAGCAGCTACTGATGAAATAAATCCATAGGCAACAGCAGACTGGCAAGGGTATATCCTAACAGCAGAACACGCTAGAAGACAGCAAGACGAACCCATTCAAACACAGTAACTTCAAAACACAGACAAAAGATGTAAAGCCAAGTAGGTAAATAAATGAGCAAAAGTATGGGCAGGAATTCCACAGAGCAGTAACTTGGAGAAGGATAGAAACCAGGAGTCAATTTGCAAATAATTCAACCTCAGCTTCCAACTTAGGTCAAGCATGGAAGACACCAGGGAATTACTTTAATACAGAAATAGGAAAGAGCAAACAAACTAACCAAAAATGAGCAAAAAAACCCAACAGTGAGCATCCAGTCTCACTATTTTGTTCCTTTCCACTTTTAAACAGAAAAATGTGTAGCTAAAATGTTTAGCTTTGGAAGAAGAAATGTAGGTAGGAGTGAAGAACACACTAGTGGCAATGAGAAAGAGAACGAAGAAATAGAAATAGCAGGCTAAGATACTTCTGGCTAAAGACTGTTGAAAATAAATCACTTCATAGTTATCAATGGCAAAGGATCAAGCCCAGCTGGGGAAAGAGCACATAGCAGAGTTACACTGCTTAACAAAACAAAGGCATCTTCTTAACGAAAAGTTTACATGCAACCTAAACCATAGATATTAGCCATTTCAATTATAAAAAAATTATAGACTTTAACCATTGCTACTGGAAGAGAGATATCTAGGCTGAGAGAATGAAGGACCATCTTAAGAGTGCCCAGAGAGCAATTTCTGGTGTTTTCACCTTTACCCAGTTATCAGCAACCTGCTCCTCTGTACTGCTATGACTGCTGTCTCATTCAGCTGCAACATATCCCATACACCTCTCTGTTGTTCAGGAATAAACTTGGAATTTCTGGGTGAAAGGGATCCCAAAAATATTAGCAGAAAGATTTTTTTTTTACCACAATACTGATTATGAAAATTAAAGACAAATTTAAATTTCAACACAACTAACTTAAAATTGCACTCCTGAAACCTAAAAGGAAAAGAAATAAAGTCAAATTAGCAGCATTTCGCTTCCCCAATTTCTTGCATGGACATGATCACCAATTTAAAGTATAAACATCACTAGATATAGTCCTTCTCCTGTTTTCACTTGGTGTTTGAGTTTTTTCTCCTCCCTTGATCATCATTTTCCTAAATAGTTGTTTCTAAATTATTCCATGCCATAAAATAGACTCCCTACTGATAATATAGTTGGAAATCGGGACTGTAATCAGCTATTAATATTGTAAGACAGATTTAAAAGGCTTTTGAAATTCAAGTCAAAACAATAATAGGTTTAAATGATTAAAAAGGATTAAGAAAGGCAGGAAAGTTCAAAGCCTGTTAATCACCAGACTGCAGAAACTATGATCATTGAACACACCAGCCCTATCACTCTGGGCTGAAGCACATAGTGAGTGGCCTTGTCAAAACAGGTTTCTTAGCTATCAACCAGTGAGCTAAAGAATTAAGACATCTAAACACTTCCAGTACACAGCTAAACAAAAATGCCTCCTCAGGAATAATTTTGAAACAGTTGCCTGAAAGCACCCTTTAAAGAGCTGTGCACACTCTGCGCATTTCTTTAGAAATTGGTACTCTGAATTCTCTACTCATTCCTCTAATAGAAATATACTTGGCTGACCTTCAGTAACTTCATCAAAGAACAAAATATTAATTCAGTTTGTGCCAAACTATAGGTGATTTTGCTTACAGACTGAACCCCTTTACTCCTCCTTCTAATATAATTCCTTTGAGCCTTCCATATTCACAGAGACTCCTTAGCCAAACCAGCCAGCTTGCACTGTTTCTGTTCTGAAATCATAACCTAACCTTTACACACCAACTTCTTCAACCAGAAATAAACACTGGTTTGTACTTGAGTTCATTCTGATTATAACCACAAACCAGCTCTCATAATCTTCCATTAAAGTACCATTTGTATAAAAACTTATCCCAAAAACCCAACAGAAGTAACACATACGTAATGAAGGATTCCTGTTCTTTTCCTGCTTATCCATGATTACTTGCTATTTTCACCTTAAAATTTATGGTTCAGACCAACTCAGCCTAGTCGTACAACAGATCCTGTCTGTGCTAGTATTGAAGATCCCCAAATATCTTAGTGCTGCAGGAGGAGCTCTGCTTTGAGAAAAACGGTAACAAGACACCGTCTGAGGAATGCAGAGCAGTGTGGCTGTGGACACAACCTTGGCGTTCTCTCACCTAGAGTTACAGACTGTTTTAATGATTTCTCCTATAGACTCATTTTCTGTCTGCCATGCACGAGGAGCGCTGCCAACCACTCAACTGAGCTTTTGAATGCTTGAAAACAAATCCTTCATCATTTCTTCTAATGAGGAGGCAGACTCGTAAAGCAATGTGCCACAGGTGTCAGGATGAAGTCCCATAGACTCTACTTCCGCAATAAAACCCAGGTTAATACTTTGGACAAATGAAGGCAGCAATACCATGCCGCTGCCAATGTAAACCAACCATGTTGAGCTCCATAAACATGCAATACATCTCATAACTGAATTACGAGCTTCATCCCTATACCAGATCTGTTCTGCCTCTTAACTCTAAAAGAAGAAAATGAAAACAGAATTGCTAAAATACAGTTATTTTAATATCGCTAGTCTAAGGAAAGAAATGCCACATAAATAAAAATCAATTAAGACACAGTAAAAGACAATTATTCACCACGGAAGAACTCATAAACCAGAGTCAGCCCAGAACAATAATTTCAAGCAACATCCTGCAAAAGGAAGATACTGGAAGTGCTGAGGCTGTATTAAATCTTGATGGATGTAAAATGCAAAATGCATTGCTCCATTAGAAATCACAAGGAAACTAACAGTGAGTCTTACATACTGGTCAACTTTTTTTTCTTATTCGTTTTATGCATGTCTTTCTGCTTCTGACAGGCCAAGCAAAAGTGCCGATTCCATACTGTTGCAACCTAAATGAGTCGTCATGTTGCCTTAGAGCTGGATCTCTTCTATCACGTCTCTTTGCACCTGAGCACTTCATACAAGACCATTCAGCTTACAGAAACTCAAACAGAGAATTGTCAGGGAAATCATATGCCTTAATTTGCCTTCTCTAATAATGATTTTTAACTCTGACAAGAGCAAACAGCAAGCTACCAACAAATGTGGAATTCCAGCCATGCCAGAAGAACTTACCCATGCCACTAAAGGCATTAGCTTTATTGTACAGAAGTGACCTACGGAAAATGGCAGGGAAGACTTCTTTCCTGCACTAATAATTTTACTTTCATCCTACATAACGAAGGAGCAATGCCAAGATGGAGATTCAAGGATGAGCTCTCGAAAGATAAACTCCTTCCTCCGCTCCACTAGAAGACCAGACACACAGAGAACAGGCAATTACTGCTTCTGGAAAGAACAGTTCCTCCGTTTTGCCTCCAGCCACAGCCTCTGTTTGTATCTTAACCCTTCACCCACAGCGGTAGCTGCAGCATCAGACCTGACATCCACGGATCTGGCAGAGGAAAAAAGGGACTGAGGTATTCAGACAGTTCCTGCCATTTATTGCCCAAAAGAGCATCACACTTTCACTCAAAATAGCCTCCTGTTTTGTAAAGTGTCAGGCTTCTTTATTAACTTTTTACCCCAATTTATATATAAAAAATGAAAAGCCCTGCTTCTGGACACAGGTCGGCTATATGTCAGATGTTCCTGGCCAACACAGGAATTTGTAGTTGATGCTTCCAAAGCAATAAGAATGTAGTAATTACTGAAGCACCTTACTCATCTTAATCTGGTATTTGAATGGTGGAGTCTGTTGATACAATACCACAGGGGAGGATCAACGGCTTATGAAATCAAAGACCTTTGTCCTCTGCATTGCATTTAATCTGAATTTATTAAGAAACAGCAGGCTTCATGACATGCTGAAGCCTACAATGCGGACTTGATCTCCAGCAACCTGGAGCAGCGATGGCTCCGCCTTGACAAAAATAAAGCAAAACAGCAGTAAAATAGCTGGTTTGCCCTTCTCCAGCCCTTGACTAAGGGAAAACAAAAACACCAGCAATTAGGAGGAAGAAAAGCTGCCTCGCCCTCTCCCTGTGGCTACAGCAGAGACCACAGGTCCAACACTCCAGGAAGAAACAAGACAAGAAGAGGCAAAACATGGAGCAGGCCTGGACATGGTTGCGTGACACAGAGCACAAGCACAGTATCCGAGATCAACAGCAGAAAAATCACCCCACAACTTAGGTCACAGCTCACATAACACTGATGCAGTATTTGCAGATTGCTCTGAACAGCCTGATGAAATAGCAAGTCACTAAAGAGAAATGTTTAGAATTAGTATTTTATTTAAAAGGTAGGACAGAATCCCTCTCATCCTGATACACACAACCTGGGGGAAAAAAGCTATTGAGATTGCAAATTGCCTGACCTGAACAAAGCAAAAGCAATCAAGTAGTAATGAGCATTATAATTTACTTAAATAGTTATTTTTTATATAAACCAAAGTGTCTAAAAGCTGAAGGTATTTACAACCACTTAAAAAATGCTATCATTAAAAAGTTAACTTGTCATCTCTAGAAAAGACAAGTTCATCTACCATAAAAAAAAAAAAGAGAGAATGTAGCAATTTTTAACTGGACATTTCTACTCTTCAATTCATGAGTGATCAAACTGTTTCATTGTATTACTCTCATAACTAGGATAAAATCCGTAGCCTTTCCTACGCTGTTGGAAATTTTGGGTTGGAGAAGCAGGATGGAATGGAAAACAATATTAAAATCACATCTTATTACCCTGCAATTAAAAATAATGCCTGCAACCATGCCCAAAACATGAAACACAATTTTAATCTACTTTATCCTAAATAAAAATCAATCCTGTAATTGTGCCATCAGAAAACTCTTAAGATAAAAAGTTTTTTAGTACAAACAGCAAGTACCACTCCCAAAGAGAAAGTTTTACTATCCGCTTTTGAATCAACTCCCATTCTCTACTTAGAAATTCAGCTTTTTCCATCAAACATCTTCAGCAATGGTCTTCTTCTATTTAGCATTATCACCTAGTTAAAACCAGAGACTCTTATTCATAGAACTCTAGGTTAAAGCTTCTTGTTTACCTTGAGGAGGTAAATGGATCCCAGTATTTCATCAGTTCCCTTGCAATGCAACTCCCAAAGTTTTGTTAAACAAATTTTTGTTTGGTAGTGAAGAGGAAATACAAATAAGCTCTGTGTGTGCGCGTTATCCTGTAGCGTGTCTCAAGATTATTCTAAAGAGAACACTTAATCCAAGAACTGGACATCCATTGACGTAGTAAATCATCAAGTTTTCTGAAGAAATGTAAAACTAAACAAATGAAGTTATGATTCGCAATTTAGCACTAAGCTAGTAATTGAGAAAGTCAAAACACACAACAAAGAGAAGACATAACAAGGAATGAAATATTTCCTCTCCACGAACATGTTACATCCTATTTCACAGGTAAAGCAGTAGTTACAAGCTCTTCTGTGATGATTACTCAAGCTCAATATATCCCGAAAACACCACAGCTCCTCCTGCGGAACTTTGTCCTTGCACAGGGTAGACTTTTCTAAATGGAGCTTAACTAAAATCTTTCACTGATTTAAACTACACATTTAACTAAATGCACTAGGAGAAACTATCAGGCTTGTAGAAAGCTCTAATTATGTTGTCAGACATGCTACCAAATTTGAAGGCATGCTACGTACCAAGAGACCTTTTTAAGACAGCCATCACTACCCTACATTTTTGCAAGCAAGCACTGAAGGTTTTTATAATTTACCAGCAGTCAGATGATGCAATTTGGCTTAACAGTTTCAGCAACATTCTGTGTTCAGACCCTGAGATAAGCTAAATAGACTTCTGCGGATACTACTCAAACCCCAAGGTACTAATAAAGAACCCTCAGCTGTTCAGCTTCTCTACCAATGAGCCAATGCAACAGATACTTGTAGCAGGGATCTCTCACAGGATTAGTGAAACAATGGAACGCTAGATAGCAAACTTTCTTCAGAAAAAAAAGAAGAGTAGAATTTGAGGGATGACAAGTTTTGAAGTTATTCCTATGCACCTTCCATAGACTCAGCACTGTACAGATAACACACTCTCCAACTCAGAACACAAAAACCCATTAACCTGTCCCAAAGGGTTGGTGAAGCACACAAAGTCAAAGTAAGTGCATCAGTGAAACTGAGAAAGCTCTAAGTCTGGGGGGGGGGGGGGTTCCTCCCACTTAAATCTCGCAGCCAAGTTCATCTGCAGCTCGTGCGTTCTTTGATCCTGCAGCCTCCCAGTACAGAAGCACCACTTGTCTTTCCCAGGTCTCCAGCTCATGCCAGCACATGTTTTTGGGGAAGCTTGTTCGGCACTGAAGCCTTAAGACTGTGCTGAAACCCGAGTTTTGTGAGCAAAGAACTGCTTCCAATTCTGTAAAAGCTACTTAGGCTCTCAGCCACTCTGTGAGAGTTAACTGCATAAGTGGCATTTTGATTGTTTTGCTCTGGGAAGTTAAAGGCTTCCGTTACATAGGAGCAAAGGTAAGCTAAAAATGTTGAGAACACCACATGGCTGAATGGCTAAAGCCACAGCTACACAGAGCAATCAAAATTTAATTTGAGTAAGCAGTTGGTTTTCACTTCAGCTGCTTCTCAAACCTTTTCCTAATTTATAATCCAAATTCTCACAAGAGTGGGAAAAAAAGATAAAATATGTACATCTTAGAATCACAGAATGATTTAGGTTGGAAAGGACCTTGAAGATCATCCAGTTCCATCACAACAAGCATTCAACTCCTAAAGTTTGTGCTTAACTAATCCATCACCCTTCAACAGTACACGGCAGTGAGGAAAAGTAGAGAGGGAACAAGCATCTTGGGATCTCCAGTAACAACCTAACCACTCTGGATGCTGCAGACAAGTTGGCAGCGCATTGCAGGAGACCCATGCCCCTGCTTGTGAAATTACAGGCCAAAATGACAGCTTTTCTTCCTTCAGCATAATGATATTCTCTTTTCATACATTAACCATCACCACCACTCCAAAACACATACACGCTTCAAAGAATCTATTCATTTTTCTTCTCATCTCTTCAAACCTTTTTTACCAGGGAAAAGTAAAAAGAATATAAACCCATTTCTTGGTATACAGATAGTTTGCGTTTACAACAATGTCACAGAGAAGGCAGGGAAGAGGAATGAGGTGCAGATGATGAAAGCTATTCAAAACTACAGATCTTTACCGAGCACCTTCAAAAACCTGTGCAAGGACTGCCACAGAACCCGATTTTAAGATGGGGGAACACCTCACAAGGAGAAAAAGACTTGGCTGCTTTGACAACCGATAGTCCTATAGTTATAGTTAGCAACTCATCCACAAAACATCAATCTTTTTTCTATTCTTTCCCCTCCCACATATAAAAAGCTGTCCTTTGAGCAAGTATCTATACCCCAGCAAACTAAATTCCGCTGTGTTATGGAGTTAGTGGGCATGGAGGTACTAGGCTGATAGTCAGACTTGATGATATTGGAGGTCTCTTTCAACCTTAATGATTTAATGCATATTAAAAGAACATTCCCTCCCAGAACAAAAAACATTTCTGATATTTATTTCAGGCAGCTACTCAGAAAAAACAAGGACATACAATGGATTATCTTTACTTCAAGACTGCTCCCCAGCTCTGTGAACAGAAAGCGAAGTGGGCTGGGGTATCACCAGCTTTCAACAGCGCAATCAACACTGCTAACAATTTTTCAGATTGTGTCTCTGAAAAAGAGATAAGAAATGAGACCTAGAAAACAGAATTACCTGACAGAGGTCAAATCTTCTCTGGCTCAAGTAATACCAGGCTGCTCATGTGATCTGAAAAACTCAGACAGGCACAGGGAAGTTCTACTGTGATCTAAATGAAAACCACCACTCCTAGGAATAATCTAGGAAAGGCTTAAAGCTTCCCAAAACCTGTCAAGAGAGCAGAAGACTTTGGAGACTAAATTAAACCAAAATCCACCTTGAAAGAAAGGTGGTAGGGCTGTGCTAACAACTCAAGTTGAACCTACCCACCCAACCCTCCAACACTCCTCATTTCCTCCCAACAGCATTACATGGCAGCAAGCGGCTAAAATCTGCCAGAGGTAGAATACAGTATGTATTTGTTTCTAGGTTTATTTGCAACATGGATTGTAGGCCGTTTAAATATTGCTAAAAATACTGGAAACTGCCTACAGACTCTTATGCTGCTTCCATTTGCATTTTCAAAATAGAAGTTACAAAAATAATGTGGTTATGGGACTTATTTTAATACCCTCATTTCATTGACAAAATGCTGATTAAAATTGCAACATCCAATCTTTTATTCTCAACAATGGTATTTACTCTTAAAACTGGTTATACAAGACAGGAGGATAAACTAACAGGAACAGCGAAAAAGTTAAAAGCATAAAGTTCTTCTGGATGTTTACCCGAGCCCTTTCCTCATTTTCCTAAGCTCCCTTCTCAAGTCAGATTCCGGTTGGCATGGCAGCCCCATCAAACATGCCCACTCAGCTGAAGAGGTGGGACAGACTCTGGGGTTACTGGATCCCTGACGAGATACCAAGAGCCAACGCTGTGTGGCTAGAGATGGACACGTCTCATTTTACAAGAAAAGACAGACTAGGCTAGTATGATCGACAGTTTCTCTCAAATGCTTTGCAGTCCTGAAATATCTCCGTTCTTGCTGTTCCCTGCAGCGTTTGAATAGATAACACTACTCTAGCATTTGATCTACAGCATGGTTTGCTATTTCATCTCCCTTCACAAGCTGAGGGAGCATGGGATTCGATTCCCATTTCACGGAGTATTACAAAAAGTAGCTGGACATGAGTAGAAACGTGCTTGTCTATCTGTGCAATGGACTGGTCTGCATGCACTCACTAAGAGGGAGCTGGAAACGAAACAGGGTTCGTGTGAAGGAGGCAGATGAGCTCCTTGGTGCTCAGGTTATTACCAGAGCTATCACGCTATCAGCGGATCCCCTGTGACACTGTTGTCGGAGGACTGCTTACTGCTTTAAATAATGCAATGCTCCAGGAAGGCTTTTTGGCAGTAAAGAAACACTCACAGAGCATATGCCATTCCAAGAGATAACTTAACTTGTCTGATAGGACTCAAATTTGAATACATATGGCTGCTAATTTTTAAATTAGATTCTGCAGAGCAAATCAGGTCTAGTGAAAACCACAACACGCTTTTGCAGGATCTCACTGCTGCAATATAGGTCTCACCGCCTCTTCTATGACAGCGGTTTATAAGGACTAGTTGAGGGACATTGCGAGGCTGGGGGCAGAGGCGTTACAAACCAGTTCAGAGACTGGTTTTCAAGTCATTTCAGTAGAAACATAAGACAGCAAGTTATATCAGAATAATTTCATTTTTCAGAAATGACGTCTATGCCTTGAGTGTTCAAAGTCTCAAATGTTTGAAACTGATTTCTTCCATTACATTCTTGTCTTTTGTCTCCAGCTTACAATACTCATGCTCTCACTTAAACAAACACCTTGGGATAAAACTTGAGTGACAAAATATCATTTGTTGCAAAACAAATTATTATTATTAAAAGCCTCAGAACAAAAGATTTGTGGCTGACAGTACATATTCCCAAGTAAAAACTCTGCACCTGTTTGTTATTTGGCGATGTGAACTTCAGTCTTGATCCAGAATTTCTATTAATAAATAAAAGAATGACTAGAGAAAAAAATTATTAACCTTTTAAAAATTAAACAAATAATTGTAATCACTTTGAAAAATGAAATCAACTTACTCAACACTTGAAAACAAGAGAAACAAAGCAGCAGCAACAACTGGAAGAAACTGAGCTCATGCAGAAGGATTTAAAAGAGCAACTATATTTCACACCTCTTGAAAAGACACATCTCTAAGCTGACCAAAGCGTGAGTAAGCTTAATGCCACCAGCAATATAACAAGAGCAATTCAGCGATATGGTTATATGGACAGCAGCATAACAATTAGGCCTAAGCAAGATAAAGACACCCTGTGATAAGAAGCAGCCCTGCTCTTGACTGATAAATTGGAGTATTAAAAAAAAAATAAGGTACACTTGTACAACTTTTCGCGGTGTGGTACGGAAATGCCTCAAAGTCATCACTGAAAAGAGCACTGTCACAGTACATTGAAATTAGCATACAAATATTCCCACAAGAGCTACCTACATCTCACTGACATTGGTGGTTGCTTCCAGTTAAAGGCCAGAAAAGACAGCACGAAGAGACTAGAATAGATAATTGATAGAAAACAATAAATACCAAACACCCATGAAAACACTGAAGGTTTTCATTGACACCACCATCACAGCTTCATACAGCTAGAACAATCAAATGACTGATACAATGCTGGCTTCTTTCAGCATGGAGCCAGAATCCCAGCGAGATCAGCACAAACTCAGCGCCACACAAGCAGGTAGGGCTCTGTGTATTTATGGGCATCATTCTAGAAACAAAATTGACATAAAAAAGAATAAATAAATCAAGACTTACTTGTCAAGGAAGTCCTTGTCCACAACTGCGCAGATATCAAGCAGAGGATTTCCCATTCCAAACAGGACATTTTCACTGCAACAGAATTCATTATTTCAAGTTAGTTTAGCATTAGTTTATTGTTCCTCAATTAATATGTTGAAGATACTTTTTTTTAGAGAGAAAAGTTTTTCTTCAATACAGCTAAGGAGCAAAAAGATACACATTTTGCTACAGCACATTAGTTCCGTGGAGATGTAGGATACAGACAGTCCAATTCCAGTGAAGTATCATCCTCCAATAATCATCTTTACCAATATACACACTGCAAGCGGTCAGGAATATATAGAGGTATATATTCTGTTAACTTACCATTCACCAGAACTAGAGCTGCATGCCACATTCTGTAGTTTACAAGGATTGCATGCAGGTTGTAATATCAGATTTGAGATAGAGAGACCATCGGGCCACGTTATAAGAATTTCACTGCAGACTCAGTTGCTGAATTTACTCTGCAATTGACCAATAATTAAGAATTTAATTCTGTTTCAATAAACTAAAATCAAGAGACTATGGACTCCGCATTGTCTGCCATCTTACACAGCATGGCCGTTTACTGATAAGTACATTTTAATCCATTTGAAATTCATTACCCTGACCTTGGCCACGTCAAAACCAGACAGTGACACTGTAGACAGCTGAAAGAGCTCACTTTAACCTTTTTTTTCAGATCCATTCAGAACCTGTGTGTTTCATTTTCCTGAACCACATGTACTTGGGTGATAATGCAGTAATACCAACAGATTAGATACATGGGCTGGTGTCAAGCAAGGGGGAATGCAGCTGTTCTCCACAGCTGCCTAAAGCTACACTCAAACCCACCCCATTCCTCTCTTGGCTGGCACCTGCTACCACAGTCAGCAAGGCAAGCCCCGGCTCTACCCACCCAAGGCAGCTTCAGTGTGACCACCAAACACACTTCCTCCCTCTTTACTAGGTCTCCCTCTAGCAAGTGTTTGCTGAGAAAGCTTATTCCCTGCTCTCCATCCTCCTGAAGTACTACGCTAACACTGCAGTCAGATCCAAAGTTTATCTGTGGTTTATCTAAACCTGCATAACAGTGTCAGGTGAATCACAAAGAAAGTGAGTTTTCAACTGTTCTGGCCCATTGAGAGCAAGATAAATGTTTCAGAGACTCCACATCTGCCTAATAAATTATAGATTTCATTAATTTCTATTCAGCAGGACAAGGGAAAAAAAAGAACATAAAACAAGCAGAAAGGGAATGATCTGGAATGATCCCATGAATTGTGTCCAACAGAGGTTGGAAACTCATTTGCTTACTTCCCCTCACAACTGCTGTGAAAAGCCCTTCACTGATGAGTATTTGTCGTATTTGAAGCTACAAGAAACACACAGTCAAACGTCTTCCTCTTTACAATACCTCCGTGAAATGCTAAATTCTGAAGTGACAACATGAAGAAGTGGAAAACATGATTAATTGACATTGAGACACAGCAAACGACGCCTTCAGTATCCTATTTGTAGCTGTAGCTTTAACGATAGGCCTTCATAGCCAGTTACACTGTATGTGAAATGTGGAAGATGCTGCTTTGTGTAGACAGAGCAAGAAATCCAGATCACTCCTAACTGAGATAGGTAACATCTGCTTAGTAAAAATCTGTAAGACTCACTAAATACTTGTCTCAGCCTGAAAAAAAGCACTGGTTCTTCTAAACAGCATAACTGTGAGTTCTATCTACCTAGAACAAAAGGAGAGACAGATGACAGTTAAGAAGACACAAACATAAAGGGGACTGCAGTTGGAGCCCCAAGACAAGACATTCTCATCATTTTAAAAACCAAGTATGGCAGCAGTAGAGTTGCAGGACAACGAATTCTGCAAGCACTGAATGCAGATTTGTTCCAAACTGTATGCTCCTGTGCTTGATGTTGAACTGATTCTCACATGCTATGAAATTCTAAACATCAATAATTTTATACTCACACCTAAGAAAATTATGCCTATCATGGATAACTTCTAGATAAGACAGGTATTGGCACTGAAGTGTGCAGTATGCCAGAAAACAGCAGCTGTACTTCAAAATCCCTCTGAAATACAACAGAAATGTTGATGTTGCTACCTATGAAGAAGTTATCCTGTTCAACGGAAAAGCAAAACAGAAGCTACCGAACATGCAATAATCTGCAGGCTGCAGAACACACTGGTCAATGTACTTGAAGCAGCACAAGAACAACTTTGCACTGCTTTAACACCCACAAAAGATCTATCAAGCCAATAACGTGCACACAATCTCCTAACACATCAGAGAAGCAGGAGAAACTGGTACTTTCAGTGCCATTTAACTAAGGCAGCTTTTTACATCACATAAAACATGCCCTGTTCCACCCCCAAGCCTTCCTTTTCCCACAGTATTACAGACTCGTCCCCATCCAAGTATTCCAGAGGCTTTACATTAGGGTCCATCGGGGCTGGAAAGTTTTAAAAGTCAAGGGAGCTTATCCCTAGACAACTAAGTGCATGTTCAGAAACACTGCCCTGACGCTTCTGGGCACGCTCTCCCCAACTTCAGCACCGTTGTTTCTCACAGCCATGGGTAGGATAGCAGAACTTGACAGTGTTTCAAACACACCAAAGCGAGTGCACTGTTTGAGTTCTGTGAAGAATAGAGTGCACCAGTGATGTAACACATGTTGTTTTGCAAATAAACTAAATACTTAAGCTAATACATACTAAGAGCCAGCCTTGTGTTTCAATTAACATGTATTTTTACATTTTTGGGTGTTTCAGCAAGGATTCTGAATTAGTAAGTCTAAAAGTAGTAGAACTTCCATGCTTTAAACTAGATATTAACATTCCTTTCACAAAGAGGAGAAAAATCCATACATTCCACTTGTACTGAAGACTGCAGCTGTGTCATTCCTTAACTGACACTGCATTTGGTAAAACCACCTTTCTGGGCAAAACAGAGTCTGAACGACCTCTTTCTGAGTTGCAAATGTTAAACATTCAACAAAGTTAAGACACTTAAGATCATCACTGTGGTCAGCATTTTCTAATACACACTTTGTGAACCACAACCTGGAAAGTCCAGTGTTTCTGCTGTTACACTTGGCTGTGTAAATCCTTTGTGTGTTCAACCCAATTAACCCTGCTGTAGCCACATTTCAGTGCAATGGAAATCACCTTTCCCTTCTTGATGGGCTGCAAAGTGTCCACACTGCTACCCTATTGTGCTTCTTCATGGTACAAGACAAGGAATAGCAGTTACACAGCTACAGTTTGCTTCTCTGTAAAAATAATGAAAAAAAAAATCACATATACTCTGGGAAGCCACATACTGTAAAAGCATAAAATTAAACAGACTATTTAGGACCCTGGAGAATGCTAGATTTACAATTCTTCAGAGCAAGAAACTGAGGTATTAAGCTGCTACAACCTCACCAAGTTTAACACTTTCAGCCGTTTCAGTACGAACATTATTGGCCTTATGTTTGCTGTTCAGTCACACTGGACACCTGCACTGACTAAAATTTCACAGATTATTTGCAACCAAATAGATGTAAAACATAGCGAGGAAGCAGCAGGAGCTTCCTGAAATGTGTGATGTCACAACACATAGGTTATTTGGGAAATACTTCTCTGCAACAGCCGCAGAACAAACACGTTCTCCACCCCTCCTCAACTCTCACCAATCCCTTCTCTTGCACAGGAGCACTGGTATCTAACCTTTTCAGGAGGATGTTCCTACTTAACTCGATGAAGCAACTGCAAAATAACATTTGGCTCTGCTCCAAGAGCTACGTACTCCTTCACCTGCAAAAACTAAAGGCATATAATTGATCTTACACAGTCACTGTGTATATGCATACATGTGGAATACATGCATATGAAAAGCATATATACTTTTAAAACCCTAAGCCAAGAATACAATGTTAACACAAATCTAAAACTTGTCTGTACACAGAAATATGCTGTGCATCTCACAGGCAAAACTGGAGAACAACGGCAACTTACTTTACAGGAAGCTTGGATGCACATCACATTTGTATTCTACGCTTGACAATAGGTAATATATTTTATGAGTTTGTTATTTAACTTTGGAATAGATGAAAAGCGAGTAGTAATTATAAATTCAAGCAATATAATTGATTAAACATAAGTAAATCTTCACCTCCTAATTATGGCATTTTGTTTGGAGAATGCCAAGAAGGTTGATTTTTCGCAAATAGCCAGGTTTCACACCTTACCCTAATCATAAGTTGTAGAAGTAATGAAGTGAAACCAAACTGCCTGGAAACAAAAGAAATTCCAGCTAAACAAAAAACCCACCACACCAGTACTAATCTACCCCTTCAATCATTTTAAAAAGTCAACAGAATTAACCCTCACTGAACGATCTGGAAAGCTGGGTCCAACACCATGATTCTACACAACTAATGCTCTACTGTTGCAGGTTTTTTAACACCATAGTCCTGTTTCCAGCTGGCTGCTGAACATCAGCAGCACTGTATCCAACTACCACACAATATTGTTATCATCCCATGCTGCACCCACTTCACTGGAAGAGCAACGTCAAAATACCAGTGGAAAAATATTATTAGTTACTGGCACAAAGAGGGAGGAATATTTTGAGCCTTTGGATACTGGCATGTCTTGCTCAAAAAAAAAAAAAAAAAATCTCTCATTATTTCTTAAAAAATATTTCATATTTTTTTCTTGTTAATCGCTTCAAAAAATGTCTCATCTACATAATACTAAAGGAAATCAAGTTGAAAATTGCACCCTTCTATTGCTGTAACAGCCTCATACTGCTGTGCATATACTATTATTTATATTAAAGGCATACTACAACTATATACTATATATATTCTACATATATACTATATGTATATAGAGTATGCCTTTAATAAAATATTAAATTCTGATGCTAAGACCTTTTATAGTTGAAAAGCCTTAATAAAACATGACTGGGACATTTGGGTGTCTCAATGGCATGACAGCATACTGTATGCCTTGTCTCCCATTTACAGATGCAGTTTCATAAGATCTAAAATGTTAGTATTTCCATGGGGTTCGATTATACTCTTAAATTAAGGCCAAACAAGGCAGGTTCCAAGCCTACTCTCAGCATATCCATTTCAGTCACAAAGGAACACAGTTAAATCCCATACAAGATTTGAATCCAACAGAAGTAATTTATAATATAGTTAAAACAAAACAGCAATAGTACCAGACTCATAGTATTTGAACAGCCATAAGCTCTCGTCTAAGAACATCCTTCTCATCCTACTTACCTACACAATGTAAGTGAATATGACATTTACTGTTAACCAGAACTGACACTAAAAGTACCTTAGCACTATTATTCCATGAGTCCATGAGTCCAGACCATTTCCCTTGCATCCCTGCTCAGCAAATCACTGTATTGTACAGACCTTAAACACACAAGCAGCCTGTAGGACTGCGCAGATGCTTTCCTTCACAGAATGACTCAAGTTGGGAGGGACTCACAAGGATCATCGAGTCCGACTCCAGTCCCTGCATAGGACAACTCCAACATTCACACCGGGTGTCCAAGTACATTGTTCAAATGCTTCTGGAATATTGTCAGGCTCAGCACCGTGACTGCTTCCCTGGGGAGCTGTCCCAGTGCTCCACCACCCTCTGGGTGAAGAACCTTTCCCTAACGTCCAACGTAATCCTTCCCTGGCACATCTTCCTGCCATTCACCCAGTCCTATCACTGGTCACCAGAGAGAAGAGATCGGTGCCTACTCCTCCTCCTCCCTTGTGAGGAAGCAGTAAACTATTTGGCTGAGCTGTTACACATTTCTGTGACAACTCAGAGAAGTCCCTTCAGTGAAGATTTCACTCACCATGAAACTTTCATAGCCTTCTGCAGTGACACATACGGTGGCTTCAACCGACAAGCCAAGCCCAAAAGCCTTGGCCTTACATAAGCACAGCTGTCACAGAAAAACACTGTTCCCCGTGCACTCGGCTCCTCAAGCAGCCATGGAAACTCCACAGTGAGATCCTACTGCAATTTCAGAGTTACTGTTGGCCAGAAACAGAGTGAAACCAGATACATGGAGTTCTGAGGGTGGAGAGAAGAGATGGGAGAGCCACCTCCAATGATCATGGAAGTTGGGAGTCTGCAATTTCAGGTATTCCTTTAGCAATGGAAGGACTGATCAAAATAACTACATGACGAAGGTTACAGTTTCCCTTCAAATATCACCCTCTCTTATGATGAGGTGTTTTACGAAGCCAAACTGGTCATGTTAACTCTTTTCACTGAGAGCTAAGGATTTGCCGTTCTCTAATTAAACAGACACCACCGCAATCCCAGCTGACTATGGGGTTGGTATCGCCCCTGCTCTTCTTTATCTGGGGTTCACTAAGCACCAGATTCCAGTCACGGCACAGCGATGCCAGAGCCCCGTGATGCCTGCCTTCCCGCCTCCACGGGTGAGACCGGCCGCGGCAGAGCGATGCTGCCCAGGACCCGCTATCACGTCCGTGAGCCTGGCACGGGGTCCTCGCCTGAGCAGCAATGGTGGAGGCCCTGAAGATGGGGAGACCCCGGGGACCAGCATCACCTGGTGCTGCCACAAGCGCCCTGAGCCAGGAAAGTCCTTGTACCCACATGTCAGTGTCTGACGGGTTTGTGACCCTTTGCTCCTGCCCAGGGCTGGACTTCTGCAGCCTCCCCGCGGCGGAGCCCACCCACCTGTCCGCCGGGGGGGTGCACGGACACCAGGGGCTCGGCGGTACCCGAGGGGGGGCTCGGTCACCGGAGGGTGAGCACGGCTGCCCCGGGGCACGGCGTTACCAGAGGGTGCGCACGGGTACCCGAGCCCAGCTCGCCTCCCCACTGCCCCTACCCCCGGGACTCGGCTCCCCCAGGACAAGGCGGTACCCGAAGGGGGGGCTCAGCTCCCTACTGCCCCGGGGCTCGGCAGCACCCGAGCACGGGCACGGTCCCCACTGCCCCTTCCCCGCGGTACCCGAGGGTGGGCTCGGCTCCCCACCGCCCCATACCCCGGGGCTCAGTTCCCCCAGGACACGGCGGTACCCGAGAGTGGGCTCAGCTCCCTACTGCCGCTTGCCTCGGGGCTCAGTGGTACCGGCACGGGCACCGGAGGACGGGCACGGCTCCCCACCCGCCCCTTCTCCCGGAGCTCGGCGATACCCGAAGACGGGCACGGCTCCCCACCGCCCCTTTCCCCGGGGCTCGGCGGTACCCGAGCACGGGTACGGTTCCTCGCCACCCCTCGCGCCGGGGCTCGGCAGTACCCGCGGGTGGGCTCCGCGTTACCTGAGGGTGGGCATGGCTCCGCGGCGGAGCCCCGCTGAGCAGCACCAGCGCCGCCCTCTCCGCCCGCGACTGAAGCCACCAGCCACGGCTCCGCCGGCTCCGCCTCCGGCCATTGGCGGCGCGGCCGGCGGGGGCGGAGCCCCCGCGCGCTGGGCGTGGTCAGCGCCAGGTGGGCGGAGTCACCGTGGCGGGGGCGAGGCCAGCGCGGGGCGGGCGTGGCGTCCGCAGAGCCGTGGGGCGACCGCAGCGCAGGGTACCCCGCGCCCCGGTGCCGCCCGGCGCTCCCTGGGCGCCATCTTGGGCGCGGGCAGGCAGCACACGCCGCCCGCCCTCCCCTCCTTGCCCGAGCACCGGCGGTGCTTTAGCTAAAAGCGATATTTAATTGGGGTATGGGCGAGGTGCTGAGTTGTACCCGCACTAAAGATACCCCGCAGGGCATCGCTGCGCTCCAAGGGGACTCCAACCGTGTCCCCCAGTGCTCCATAGAGTCGTAGAACCACAGAATGATTAGGGTTGTAAGGGACCTCAAAGCCCACCCAGTTCCACCCCCTGCCACAGGCAGGGACACCTTGGAAATCAAATTCCAATTGAGACTGACCCATGTCTTCACGTGGCCTTTGGTGTAATCCCATGGCATTTCTCACAGCCTGTGTCCTATTTCCACAATTTTATGTTCCTGTATGGGAGAAGCTTGTCATGCTGTTTGCATCCTGTTAATTAGAATCACGGAATCAAGGAATGGGTTGGAAGGCAATTCAAAGCCCATCCAGTTCCACACCCTGCCACGGGGAAAGCTGAAGAGGGATTGTTCACAGGGGCAGGGAGTGACAGGATGAGGAGGGAATGGTTCTAAATCGGAAGGGGGAAGATTTAGATTAGACAATTGGAAAAAATCCTTCATGATGAGGGTGGTGAAGCATTGGAATAGGTTGCCCAGAAGCAGCTGTGGCTACACATCCCTGAAGGTGTTCAAGGCCAGGTTGGCTGGAGTAACCTGATCCAGTGGGAGGTTTTCCCTGCTCATGGCAGGGAGGTGGAGCTGGCTTTGAGGTCCCTTCCAACCCAAATCATTCTATGAAACAAGGGTACTTCACTGCCTGACCTGTTCCCTGTCTGCCTGGCGTTCCAGCAGAACCAACGTATCTGAAAGGAAAAACACCAGCAAAGCCAGGTTCCTGCTCTTGGCTCTTCTACTTGCTTGCTCTTCAGTTGGACGTCATAGCTACTGTGCAAATCTGGCGCTTATTTTGTTAACTTACCCACACCAGAAACACTGATTCATGACACTGATGTCAGAATGGGTTGTTTTTGCCAACAGTGAATCTCACATTGTTCTATTAGGTACTGCTGTGTCACCACTAATTACATATTTAAACTTCAAAACTTCTCAATCATGCGGTTTTACAGTCTTCGTTTCCCTTCCTCTCCATTTGCAAAATGGGAATATTGTACTCAGGAAAACTAAAGCCAAACTTTTCAACTGTCAGCTGATTTTTGGGTGTGTCAAGAGAGAAGATGCCAAAATTTGAGATGTTGGCGATGCTCATGGACCCATTGTGTCACTTGAAGGCAACTGGAATATTTATGTTCAATACCAGATGCAGGACAAATTTCCTAAATTCTCCAGACTGGAGACTCAAAATGAATCACCACCTCCAAAATTTTCATTACTGAAATGTGTCAGAAGCTTTGGAAAGACAAACCATTGGAGTGGGAAACACATCCATCCCCTCACTTTTGCAACACACGGTACAACAGGTCCCCAAATGCTGACAGAGGATTTTGAACTCTAATAAAATATAAATGCTATATTAGGATATAATGGCTGTATCATCTGATCCACATTGAACGATGGATTATTCCTAGTCTAACAATTTCAGTGACCAACAGCCAAACCTCTGTTTTGTAACTGAAAATGAGGGTGGGGGAATCCCATCACAGGTGACTATAATGAGTAACACCGCTTGGTCTTGTTGATCCTATAATTGTATTTTAAATAATACAGGAATTTTTTAAAAAATCAAGATGTATGTTCCTTGACAAATAATTGTTTGGCTTTAGCAAGCACATAGGGGTATATAAAGGAAAATAGATACAACACATAAGCATGATCTATCCTTAGAGGAATTTGCAACACAGAACTGCGTATCAGGCATATGAAGCTAAGAGTCCAAAAGAGGTATTATCAAATGTTTCTAACTTTTTACTAGTTCAGAAAGACAGTATCAAAAGGGTGGTTTTGATTGAACAGCCTTTCATGAACCAGCCTGGATGACACCTCAACAGCGTTTGTCAATGGCACTTTATAATCTTCCAGCTATTCCCCAGTGCCCAATCATCCCGCTTGTACCATCACATAGCCGCAAGTTCCACTGCTAGGGATGCCTTGGAGGCATCGTCTGCCAGGACGGGGTTTTGGGTCATTTGTGACAGAAATTCTAGACGTCCTGACACATAGGTGGAGCAACAGCAACCAGGGATCCCTGGAAAAATGGTCATTTATTGCTTCTAGTCATTCACAGATTAACTTAATGATATTTTTGCCACAAGTCTGACTCACAGTTGCAGCACATAGGTGCTACAGTGTGCTCAGCCTCCCTGACATCTTCCAAACTCATTCTGCTTGTGTGGTGCAACAGGCCTGTGCTTTCACATGTGTTTTGGCTTCAGAAACCCCTGAGAGAAATACAAAATTCATAGCTTTTGCATCTAAAAATATAGAATGCCTGATGGGATCTAGCCACAGTTTCTCTCCACTGTGTCTGTTGTTATACAGTGAAGAAGAGATCTTCACAACCATGTTAGTATGATGAACAATTACGCCTCAGGTGATTTCACTAAAACACTTCCTTTCAAGCTAGGTATGAATTAAAAGCAAACCGCACCTCAACCTGATATACAACAGGTCAGCAGGTGAGAACTTTGAAAACTGCACTTTATTGAAGGTATCCACAGAACTATATATTTGTAACTTGTATATCTGAGGTAGAGGCAATCTAGGCTTAGCCTTAGACTAATCTGTTACGTTTTACACCAGAAATATCTGGGATAAATCCTCCAGTTTATAATATATAAACAAAAAGTTCTCCATTAACCCCCCTATATCACTCCATTTCTTTAAAGTACAAAACTAAGGTGAATCTTAGATGAGCTGCTCGCTCTTCTATCTTTGCAAAACAGAAGGATGAGCTTTAAACAATAGCCTCAGCGGACATCATAAAACAGGACTAGCAAGCAGAAAGTCCACAAATTCTCTTTCAATCACAGCTTTTTGCAGAGCTTGCAGGGATTTTCCACTAGAACAGTGGTTGTTTTGAAAACTTTTCTACAGAGACTATTTCGTATTTTGCAACATCAAATGAGATGCATTTTTATATTGTACAGAGCTGGAAACAAAGTATTAAAAAGGGGGTTGTTATTTTAAAATTCCATAGCATAATCCCATTTCTCTTAATGTATCTTCACAAACCACACAGCTACAAGAGCAAAAAAAAAAATCTACAAATCTGCTAAGACTCTATCCTACTGCAGACAGCTAAGCCTTTTTTCTATCTGACTCTAGTCAAACAGCCTAGCCCTTGGGACAGTTCCAACTGCTTCGTAGCACTAAAAATCCTTTCATGGTAAATGAAATCCCCAGGTAGCATAAAGCCAGCACGTAGCTTTACGTTACCATATCCTTCAAGCGTGGAACAGCTTTGACTGTGGTCAAACAGTCATTATAGAAATGATTACAGTTCAAAATGGAAAAAAAAAAACCTTTCCCTTCACCAAATTCTGAGTAATACCCAAAGACTTCTCTCGTCCACACAAAAAAGCTTTTGATATTTATTAAATATCTTAGCATGTAAATTGCAATTATTCAAGAAGCAATTTATGTAAATAGAGAGTGAACAGCACAGAGAAAACCGTGTTCACATATCTGCAAGTTCAGTTTACTTTTTCCAAGAAGATAAGGCTTGTCAACACATTGCTAGCAAACAGTAATTAATGACTTTTAGATAGCAACCCATTCCCCCGCTTCTGAAACTGGTTTTGTGAAACACTTGTGTACCGTGCCTGTGTAAGCGACTACTCAAATCCAATAGCACAACCTTGGATTACAAGCCAGAGTCTTGCTCCAAACATTTCCACATCAAATACACCTCAGCAGTATCAGAGTAAGCCAAGGCCTGGATCTGCAGAAAATGCATTTCACGTGACCACATCAACACCATATTCAACTACTCCTACATTCACTCAAGTTTCCTCTCTGGGCGTCTTCCTTGCCTGTTTGTAAAATAATATCAGTAGATCCAATTAGATGAGTAACTCTACACAAGCTGTATCATCAGCTGAAAAAGAAGGAATTTCCCATCTTGGAAGAATTCACGGGAACAACATGATTCCTGATGCAGCAGGCACATCTGCCATGGCTTCCCTCCCACTGGGGACCAAGCAGCTCTGGGGACATGACTGCTCCTGTCCCCACTGCAGGGAGGCAGCGCACACAGCAAGAGCACACTTTTCTGCAGGAGATGAGTAAAGCCTCTTACGTCCAACAATCACTGTTGTCAGGGGGACTGCTCTGCCAGATGGGCTGCAGGTAACAGCAGGAACAAAGGAGCAAGAGACACCAGCCATGCTCACAGTCCAGAGCAGAAAGGGCCTTCCATGACCTCCTCTTTCCTCGGGTTACACACTTTAATTAGGAAGAAATGTTTTCCTTTGAGGGTGGGGAGGCCCTGGTTGCCCAGAGATGCCTGGAGGTGTTCAAGGCCAGGTTGGATGGGGCTTGGAGCAACCCGATCCAGTGGAAGGTATCCCCACCCATGGCAGGAAGGTGGAACTGGGTGGGCTTTAAGATCACTTCCAATCCAAACCATTCTATGATTCCATGATTCTAATTAAAAGGATGCGAACACCATGACAAGCTTCTCCAACAAGAACATAAAACTGTGGAAACAGGATACATTGTGAGGAATCCCACGGGATTACACCAAAGGCCAGGTGAAGACATGGGTCAATCTGAACAGGAATTTGAGTTACATATCCAAACAATGGAATCGAGAGTGCAAACTGTAAGAGCAAGAGATTTTGCATATTGCAAGTCACTTTGGTTTTAGACATATTTCTGTTAACACATCTTTGAAGGGAAGGTTGCTGCCGCTATGTCCTAAACAAAGAAAAATTAGCAAAGCCTGTTGCCAGCACCTTCAGAACTACTTGTTTGTATGCTTTCTGTAGGGGTTTAAGTACCAACCTGAAGGTAAAGTCCATTGGTTTTATCCTTCTGGGAGCAAACACAGTGAGGTTTTAGAGCCTCAGATTTGACTTTGTACTGAGAGACCGTTAAGAGTACTGGCATGGAAAAAGCTACCCCTATGTGCAGGTATGAAAAACTGGAAAGTGAGAAAAGTTTAAGCCACAGAGACAAAAACTGAAATGAATACAAATGTGGAGAAAGGTGAAACTGAAGAGAAAAAAAAAGGCAGAGATAATAAAAGAGGAAGAAAAATGATTTACCAAATTCTGACTGAAAGCTTTGTCACAGCTAATTTAAAATATTCAGAATCTTCTTTCATTTGTAGAGAGCTGATGAAGGAGTAAGCTAAATTAAAAGCCAACTTATTAAGAAAATTAAAAATGCATGAAATTAGCAATGTTTTTTACAATCCCCAGTAGCGAGCTGTCCAAAATCCATTGTCACAGCAATGACAAAGGGCTACTTTTGATACCCACAGGGTGTTGGATAATTTATTCTGAAGAGGAGATGTCTAATAGTTACAGAAGCAGCTGAATATTTTATTTTGTACTTTTGGTACAAAGTGTTTGTCAAATCAATACTGACATTGTCCCAACATTCACATCAGGACTATTCCATCAATCCCACAGCTGCAGGACGGCCAGAAGGCCCCAGCACAGTAGAGGAGACCTCACAGCCCAGGATTTCACAAGGTTGTTCAGATTTTTTCTGCACGCAAGCATATTTTTATACAGACACGTATGTATAAGTGCAAACATTTACACAGAGAAAGTCCAAACTCTTTCGTAACTGGACCAGTCTGTAACAGAAGCCTGACTGCAGTTTTCAGACTTCCAAGACAAAACCAAACCAAACATAAAGACATAAATCCTTAGCAATTCTCCTTTGAAGTAACGCCTCATGATGGTTCTAGTAAGTTGACACTACAATCGGTGACAAGCCGTTTGCAGTTTTGCAAGCCTATTTTCTGTTCAAACAGCACAGTTTACACACACAATGATATTTTATTTCACACAGTAGAGACGCGGTCAGAAGCCTGAAACAACACGGCAGACATTAATGGCCCTGTCTAAAGCCCGCTGGTGTTAGCAAGGATTTGCACTCATCAATATCGACAATGCAAAGCCTGCCACCCTGCAGATTAATGTCAGCACAACACATTGTCAAGCTGGAAACATTGGTTTGGGTCTTGGGCTTTGTGTCCTGCTCACTGGATGGCAGAAGCTGCCCATCCAATATTGCTTTCAAACAACTTCAGCTGAAGCCAGTCAGCTTTGCCTACCTCATGAGAGAGAGCAATATCTGTTTGCCTTGGCCTGCAAGGATCAGAAGAGACTTAAAAAAAGTATGAATGAAACCCTCCTGATGCTGCTTTGAAACAGAAAATGATAAAAAAAATAACAGGGAGGGAAAGGTTTGTTATTGTTGACACACTGCAGCTTATACTACAGAGTGTAATTTAACTTTTTGATGTCATTTTTACATTAAAATAGTTTTTGTGGTAGCCACAGGAAAGATTCAGGTTCATAGGATAATACATAAGGTACAAGCACATCCTTGTCAAGTCCATTAGACATGGTCCTCTAACAGGGCTGGAGCGTCTCAGCCCTAAATGTTGAGATCAAGGAATTCTCTAATTTTTGATATAACAAACATGAAGTTAACATCTCCCAGAATTTTCAATTAAATGTTCACTTCTTTTCTAATCTATAGGCTGTTTCTATTGCTCCTGAGCAAACAGAGCAGTGCTTTGCTGCAACTACACCTGGTTACAAATACAACGAAGTCAAGGAATCCCTACCATTCTGGTATTTTCTGTACTAGCTTTCAACACAGGACAAAGTCTCAGAGAAGCGCTTAGCCAAACGCATTCACGCCCCTCCATCCCAACGAGCACAGAGGTCTGCCAAACACAGTCCAACCACCACAGCCACTCCACAAGTCCAGCCTGTGGCCCACAACACACATTAACTTCACTCGATCACCAGCTGATTACAGCATTTCTCCTGTTATGAAACAACTGGAGTCCAGTTCACACTATATATTAAAATAACTTCAAACAGAATTAGAGTACACAGGTTCAAACAATGTGCCCCATGTTTTATCCATCGTGCCTCATAGAAGTATTATTTTCAGTTTAATCAGTTGGTATCAGAGCACATCACTGTGGCCTTTCATTCCATTCTAAACATCCTTTACGTTTTTAACTCAGTACTTCAATAACGTCCTCAAATTTTTCAATTTTTGTTGAAGCAGGTAAAACACACTTTCCTTTAACAAGCTTTATAAACAGAAACACTGCAATTCCATTTCTTGCCTCCTTTAGCTTTACGGCCCATGGGAATAACTGTTCTTTTCTAATTACAACCTTACACTGCCACCTGCCATTTATTTGCTTTCAGAGCTCAGTTACATTTTTCCTCTTCTACTCTCTGCAGCTGAGCTTGTCAACTATAATTAGACATGAAAAGTCACCCAGCTGCCAAAGGAGCAAGTACTCTGACTTTGACAATTTTAATAGGATTAGTTCTTTCCGTAAAGACATCAGTACCAAAAGTGACTGTTCTCATTCTGGTACTAATGTTCATCTCTTCTATGCTATATTTGAGCAAGTTATTAGTTATTGCCAAGGTAATTTTCATAGAATCAGCCAATGGTTTGGATTGGAAGGAACCTCAAAGCCCATCCAGTTCCACCTTCCTGCCATGGGCAGGGACACCTTCCGCTGGATCAGGTTGCTCCAAGCCCCATCCAACTTGGCCTTGAACACCTTCAGGGATGGGGCAGCCACAACTTCTCTGGCAACCTAGGCCAGTGCCTCTCCACCCTCACAGGAAAACATTTCTTCCTAAGATTTCATCTCAGTCTCCCCTCTTTCAGCTTAAAACCATTCCCCCTCATCCTACCCCTGCAGTCTCTGATAAAGACCCCCTGCCCAGCTTTCCTGGAGCCCCTTTCAGTACTGGAAGCTGCTCTAGGGTCTACCCAGAGCCTTCTCCAGGCTAAACAACCCCAACTGTCTCAGCCTGTCCTCATATGGGAGGTGCTTCAGCCCTCAGACCATCTCTGTGGACTCCTCTGGACTTGCTTCAACAGATTTTGAAGCCTTTCAAGCCTCATGTCATTAATCCTCTTCACACAGTGAATACTCAGAAGGAGATCCGCTATCTTACAGTTACGTTCATGTGAATAATCCTGAGAAAACAAATCAGAAACTGCACCAACCGAAGGGCTGCTGCACCGCTCTGGGTGCTCATGGCGATCGTGATTCCTGCACAAAAACCTCACGTTTCTCTGCTGTGACATCTGATAACATTTAAATGGGTTGCTTCATCCGTCCCCAGAGGATCCTGGGGTTCAGATGCCTCTGCACTTCCCAATCCTGGCCCCAGAGCAGAGCAAGGGCTCCACGCTCCTGGGCACAGGTACCAGTGCATGGCAGCAACAGTGCAGTGGGACGGGGATAGCGACAGTTATAGGGATGGGGGACAGGACACATCTGGGGATGGGGATGGGGATGGGGACTAGGACGCAGATGGGTACAGGGATGGGGAACAGGGAACAGGGATAGGGAATTGGGATGGGAGACAGCAACAGGGACGGGGGTCAGGATAATAGCGATAGGTGACAGAGCTAGGGATTGGGATAGGGATGGAAATAGGGGATGGGATAGGGAACTGGATAGAGATAGGGGATGGGGATCGAGACAGAGAAGGAATGGGTATGGTAACAGGGGACATGGATAGGGAACTGGGAGAGGGGACAGCAAAGGGGATGGGGGACATGGATGGAGTTGGGGAACAGGGATAGGGAATTGGGACGGGGGACAGCAACGGTGATAGGGATGGGGATGGGGATGGGGATGGGGATTGGGATGAGGATAGGGGACAGGAATGGGGATTGAGACAGAGACAGAATAGGAATGGGAGCAGCGGACAGGGGGCAGCAACGGGGACGGGGGACAGAGACGCGGATGGGGACAGAGATGGGGGACGGGGAACACGGGTAGGGAATTGGGATGAGAGACAGGAACAGGGATGGGGGTCAGGATAGGGATAGGGGACGGGAATAGGGATTGGGAGAAGGCTGGAACGGGAACGGAGATGTGGATGGGGACAGGGACGGGTCGGGGGCGGCCGCGGCGGCTGCACGTGCCCCGGGGCAGGCGGCGCGGTCCCGCCCGGAGCCCCCGCACCGTCCCCCGCTCCGCCCGGCAGCCTCCGTCGCGGGCTCCGAGCCGGAGGGGAGCCGCGCCTTTACCTCAGCGGCTTCTGCTCTAGCTTCAGCTTCTTGGCTTGCGGCTCCCCCGCTGCCATCTTCGCGCTGCGCCCCGAGCGCTGCCCCGCGCCGCCCGCCCCGCCCCATCGCCCCGCCCCATCGCCCCGCCCCGAACGGGCGCCGGCACCGCCACCGGGGCGGGGCCACGGGGGAGGGAGGGGCGGGGGGGGAGGCGGGGGAGGGAAGAAGGAGGGGGAGAAGGAGGAGAATGGGCAAGGGAAGGAAGGGGGAGAGGGAAGGGCAAAGGCAAAGGAGATGGAAGCATGGAAAGGGGAGGTTATGGAGGGGTGAGAGAAGGGAAGTAGGAGATGTGGGTGAGGGGAACGGTGATGTTACAAGTAGTAGTTACTATTACAAAAATTGGAGTATTTATGTAAGCTAGACTAAAGTTTCATCAAAATAATTTTATTTTTTTTACTATTAGAGAGAGTGTCCCTCTGAGAGCATGGTTTGAGTTTGGGTTTTTTTCAAACTGTTTTCCCAGACATTGTTCATTCTTTGGAGATGATAATGTCTTGTGTTCGGTATGATCTGTGCTGAACAGATGTATCTTCTAGTTTGCAGCCTTTCCCTGTCTCAGGCAGAGCTGGAACCAGCTCCAAATTAGCAAGAGCTTTGGCTGTTGTGAAGTTCATAATAGTATTTAAATGAGTCCTTGGAAAGTAATAGAATATCCATAAAACTTCTAGGAGAATCATAAAATCATAAAATCCCTAGGTTGGAAAACACCTTTGAGATCAAGTCCAATCATTCAAGTGCCAACTACTACATCATATCCCTAAGCACCTTACCTACCTGTCTTTTAAATACCTCCAGGGATGGTGACTCAACCACCTCCCTTGGCAGCCTCTGCCAGTGCCTGAGACCATTTCAGTGAAGAAATTCTTCCTAATGTCCAATCTGAACCTCCCCTGGAGCCACTTGAGGCCCTTCCCTCTCATCCTATCACCTGTCACTTGGGAGAAGACACCAACACCCACCTCCCTGCAACCTGCTTTCAGGCAGTTGTAGACAGAGATAAGGTCTTCCCCTCAGCCTCCTCTTCTCTAAACAGCCCCAGGGGCCTCAGCTGCTCCTGGTTCTCCAGACCCTTCACCGGCTTTATTGCTCTTCTCTGGACATACTCCAGGACCTCAATGTCTTTCTTGTAATGAAGGGCCCAAAACCGAACCTAGGGTTCCAGGTGAAGCTTCACCAGTGCTGAGTACAGGGTCACAATCCCTTCCCGGCTCCTGCTGGCCACACCATGGCTGATCCAAGCCAGGATGCTACTGGCATTCTTGGCCGCCTGTCCAGGCCAAGGGAGCCCATTTATACATGTGTGTGAGCAGGGAATCCACTCTGTCCCAGTTCTTGCCTAGCTGCACACGATCGATGGAGATCACTGCACTGTGTAGCACAGGCCTGCTTGCTTGCTAAAACTCCAAACTGACTCTTAAAAGAGCATGAAGGCATTGAATGCACCCTTAGAAAGTTTGCAGATGACACTAAGCTGGGAGGAAGTGTTGATCTGCTGGAGGGTAAAGAGTCTCTGCAAAGGGATCTGGACAGGCTGGACTGATGGGCTGAGACTAATGGCATGAGGTTCAACAAGGCCAAGTGTCGGGTCCTGCACTTGGGGCACAACAACTCTGTGCAGTGCTACAGACTGGAGGAAGTCTGTCTAGAAAGCCACCTGGAGGAGAAGGACCTGGGAGTGTTGGTTGACAGCTGACCGAACACGAGCCAGCAATGTGTCCAGGTTGCCAAGAAGGCCAATGGCATCTTGGCTTGTATCAGAAACGGTGTGACCAGCAGGTCCAGGGAGGTTATTCTCCCTCTGTACTCAGCACTGGTGAGACCGCACCTTGAGTACTGTGTTCAGTTCTGGGCCACTCACCACAAGAAGGATGTTAAGGCTCTGGAGCGTGTCCAGAGAAGAGCAATGAAGCTGGTGAGGGGGCTGGAGAACAAGTCTTATGAGGAGCCGCTGAGAGATCTGGGGGTGTTTAACCTGGAGGAGGCTGAGGGGAGACCTTATTGCTCTCTACAGCTACCTGAAAGGAGGTTGTAGAGAGGAGGGTGCTGGTGTCATCTCCCAAGTGACAGGGGATGGGACAAGGGGAAATGGCCTCAAGCTCCACCAGGGGAGGGTCAGGCTGGAAAAAAATTCTGGAAAAAAGTTTTCACAGAAAGAGTCATCGGGCACTGGCAGAGGCTGCCCAGGGAGGGGGTGGAGTCACCATCCCTGGAAGTATTTAAAAGACGAGTAGACGAGGTGCTCAGGGACATGGTTTAGTGGCAGATAGGAATGGTTGGATTCGATGATCCAGGAAGTCTTTTCCACCCTGGTGATTCTATGATGCTATGATTTGCCGCCATTTTCGGTATCAGTGCCTCTTCCGGGGGGCGGTGGGCAATGGATGGGGGGCGCTGGGCGGGGGGGTGGGTGCTCCGTGCGGTGCATTGGCCGCCGCGGCCGCCAGGGGGCGGTGCTGGGCGGGGGCGCTGGGCGGGGGGACGCTGGTCCGGCCCATTGGCCGTTGCCGGCGCCGCCAGAGGGCGCCCCGCCTCGCGCCCGCCGGGCGCCGCCGCCATCTTGGCCGCTGCCCCGCGCCGCGAGGTAGGTGGGGGGCGCGGGGGGCCGGGCCGGCGCGAGGGCACCGGGGGTCCCGCCGGTGCGGGGGCAGAGCCCGCCCGGCTCTCCTGGGGCTGCGCCGGTCGCTTGGGTGTGGAATGGTTTCCGCGTAGGGAAGAAACGCCCTGGGGGCTGCCGGGGGGGTGGGACTGGGAAGGAGCTCGGGGGCTGAGGAGGGCGGAGGGGCTGAGGTGGCTCTGAGGGGGTTGGGAGGGGCTTGAGGGACTCAGGATGGCGGGGGAGGGTCTCGGGGAAAAAAGGGGGGGTCAGGGCGGCTGGGGGGCTCCGATAGGGGTGCTGGGGGGCTTGAGGGGCTCTTGAGGGGCTGGGAAGAGCTTGGGGGGTTCAAGGGGACTGGAGGGCTGAGGAACTTCGGGGGCTGAGGAGAGCTGGGGAGGTTGGGGGGCTCAGGAGGCTTATGGGCTCAGGAGAACTGGGGAGGCTTGGGGACAGGGCTCAGAGGCTTGTGAGCTCAGGAGTGTTGGGGGGGCTTAAGGACGGGCTCAGGAGGATTGGGGGCTCAGGAGAGCTGGGGGCGCTCAGGGGACAGAGGGGCTCAGGAGGGTTGGGTGGATCAGGAGAGCTGCGGGGGCTCGAGGACAGGAGGGCTCGGGGGACACAGGGGCTCAGGAGGGTTGCGGGGATCACGGATAAAGGGGCTCAGAAGAGCTCGGGGCTCAGGAGAGCTGGTGGGCCTCAGAGGACAAGGGCTTAGGAGAGCTGGGGGCTCAGGAGGGTTGGGGGTCTTGCAAGGGTGGGCCCCTGCATCCCTGGCATCTTTCTTCAGCAGCAAACATGGCAGTTCTGGCCATGCATTACTGGCTCGATTAGTGTGGGGCCCCGCCAGTGTAGATTAGCATAATACACACTGGAAATTATCTCCACCCCTGTGTATTGCACATCACTTCTGCCCTGTTTGGTACCCAACAGGGAAATTCAGTGGAAGTTATTGTGTCTTTTCCTTTGTTTCAGTGCTAACCTGCTTTGAAGTAGCAATGCTCTTACTGTTCGGTGTGGTGAATGGTTTGTACCCATTAGGTGTTGGTCAGACTGGAGGAACAGCTCCACCACTAAATGTAGCTGTTGTATCAACAAAAATGATACTGGGGTAATGAAAATCCATGCTCATAGAAGGCAGACTGCGGGTACGGGAGAGGAAAAGCTGTTTTGCAAGACAAGCACAAGCAGATTAAACTACTCATGTAGGAGGTAAAATGATGGAAGTCGTGTTTTACAAAAGAACTGACTATTCCAGCCATGAGAATGATTCAGCTGGCAGTTCCTGGCATGTTTGAACTGTACAGAGCTTCTCTTTTAGTTAAAGAAAACCCATCTGAATGGTATTTCACTGTGAATGTCTGGGGTTTAATCTGTGGTGTGTTGTGTGCTAACTCAAAAGCACAAGCAGACCTGGGTTTGAAAAATAAAAATATGGGACAAGTAGATTCTTTCCCATCTGCGTGCATGCACCTGAACATTCCTTGCAGATGACATGTTAAACAGAGACCACTCTAGCCCTCTAGTGCTGGATTTTGCTGTCCTTGTCCAGAAATGAAATTCCCTATTGCGCAAAGTATCCGTGCATCAGCTAAGTCACAATTACTCCTTCAAGCAAAGCGCTCCTTACAAGCTGTTCTGCGTTAAGAATCTTGCATTGAAACCTTGGATTCATGAAGGAGAAATTGAAGTCCTTGAGGCGGAGAGGTCTGAACAGTAGGTGACAAGTGGCAGCAATAGCTGCAATAACGAGAACAAACCACATTAAACCTTTGTAAAATATTAAGTTCCTGTTATTTCCCTTTTATTTCTCCCCAACTTGCAGCTTCCCATAGAGCTTTCAAAACTTAGTACACAGAAAGTAAGTGAATTTTTTTTTAGTAATGCATGAGAAGCTGCTTTTTAGCTGAAACTTCTAAGAAGATTCTCTAAGATTTAGTATCAGGGAGCCTGATTTTATTCCTATAGGAGGGAAGATTTAAAGAGTGCTGCTTTGCTTTCTTATGGAAGAGGTGGGAGATTAAAATCGTTCTGTGCCTTCTTTCTGCTGTCAGTGTTTGGCCTAGTTGTGGTGGAGTGTACACACAGTAAGAGCTGTCATGTACAGCAGGGGTCCGGTGATACTTGTTGGCTCTGAGCTAGTATTTCAGTAGTGCATGGCCCTTTGGCACCGTGCTTGTCCTTTCTGGAATCTTGAGGGCCTCTTAAAATAGAGCCTGTGAAAAAGAGCAGCATGAAGCTGTCGCTCCAGCCCATAAGACTTACTGGAGCAGTGTATTGGGATATGCAATGGAAAACAGCTTCCCAAAGAGCTACTGAGATGAGGCTTTTGTATTCTTTGATCAAATCCTTGTGCTTTGGCCATTCAGTGTTATCTATGGTGTGGAATATGAGCTTAATTATCAGTCAGTTGCCAGTAGATGCATGACAAGATATTCACCTTTCCTGTGTCCATTTGGTCCTTTCTATCTACCCACCACTGCTTTCAGAGGTTGAGGTTTTTTAAGTGGTCCCTTAGTAGTACTAAAGCAGCTGATTCTGATGTAAATTGCGCTAGAAATGTTCTATCTTAATGTAAAGATGTAGTTTTAGCAATTAATTTTTAATTGCTTTGGGGGGGGGGGGAGTGTTTCCCAAGAAACTTGTGCTTTGCTTCAGCTTTTACAGAGAAGCTTGCTATTCTTGCAGGTCCCAAAGGGAACTGCAGTTATTCAGGATCACATGTTCAGTTATTCAGGATCTAATATTGTTCTGTTGGCAAGGGATAGAACTATCTTGCCAGCAATTAGAAGATTTATACTGCAAATAAACTGAGCAGACGCACCATGCACGTGTATTATTGCAAAGCTCATCAGTCAGCAGATGAAACACTTCACAAACCCTTACGCAGGCTGGGATTGTCACTGGTAAAAGCATGGAGGAAGCTGGAAAATTTGTTATGGATACCAGTCATTTAAGACAACTTCAAGGTATTCTCAAAGGACTATTTCCCTCCAATAACTATTCCAGAAAGTTACAGTGTTTTTCAATGAGATAAATAAATGCATACTGAGCATCTGGGAAGCAAAGCGTTTAGTCTTTAATAGGGATGATCTTGCTGGTAAAATATGCATCTGAGCAGTCTAGACAGACACAAGTGCTTCATGGTGTTAGGTTAGAGTTGGTTTGATTGTCAAGTTTTGCCTGATAAACAGGGATACGAGGTTAAGAAGGTGCCAAAATGGTTTCCCTTCTATCTGCGGATAAGCTGTGGGCATCTTACAAGCAAAAAGATTAACTACACTTGAGCAGCAGTGTTAAGATACGCACACAATGATAGGAGCTTTGCAAAAACTATGACATTACAAAACATTCACATTTTCCTAAGATCTGAGACTTCTATTAGTGTGACTCACAACATGTACTGTGGTGTCAGGATTGGCCCAGCCGGTTATAGCTGTGTTCAGAGCTGCCGTGTTGGCTGTCTTGGAAATGTCATTGCAGTATTTAATATGGCTTTTTGTGCTTTAGTTTTCCTGTTTTAGGAGCTAGTGAATGGGGTTGCAGAGGTGGGAAGCAAAGGTTGTCTGGTTTTGCCACATCTGTGACACATCTTGAATTGACAGGAAAAAGCTAAACTACCGACCAGCTGGTTGTGACAAAAATACTGGCTTTGCAACCGAAATAGAACTGCTTATTTGTTTCTTCAGATTACTGTAACATTTGGTTGCTTTCCATTCGCTGTCACTAGAAGTTCATTTCCACAAACATGTAACAGATACTGAGGCTGTCCACCCCCACTAATCCTTCCTCCCTCTTCATAGCAGCTATGCCAAGTGCAGGGAACAGGGAAGCTTTGGAATCCTTTCCCAGGGATGGTCCCGTTTTGAGCTGTTTTCAGTGATTATTGCTGGCTCTAAAGGGCATTGCAGAGGTCAGTGATGAATTCCTCACTTCCTGGTTTGCAGAGCTCTGACCTACTAGTGTGAGGAATCTTACTTTTGCTAAATTGATTTCTTATGTTCAGCATTTTTAAATTTTTTTTTTTTTGTGTATCTGCTAAGGCAGAAGAGGGTGGGGTACTGAGAAATGAACATGTCTACATGTCTGGAATGAAATCTGGCACTCAATGTGTAGAGTAGCAGGGAAGTCTTCAGTATTGAGAGCACTGTAAGTGATTTTGGTTAAATAATAGCTTACATAAGATATGTTTGTACTAGTACCAGTTGTAGAATACCGAACATGAAACTCAATCATTAATTGGTTGATGCTAAATGTCTGACAGTGCGTGGGATAAATCAAATCAAATGACTTAGCCATGTGTATAGCAGACTGATGCCCCCGGTGCTGTAAGAGCTGCTTTACCACAGCCAGCACTATGGTCAAGCTCCAGACTGAGCTGCCCATGGACCAGCAGGGCAGGGCTTGTGCCATGGAGCAGTAGAATGAATGTGCTGGGTTTAGGTAGTGATTGTGTTGGCCTGCTGCACTGCTCTGCTGTGAAAAGTGTGTCCTGACAAACGCAGTTATTTCTAATGGATACAATCTGTATGAACATTAACAGTGGGACAGCTGCCTGGGCTTAAAAACCCTCTATTGCCCTTTCCTGATGTGCTGTGTCAGAGCGTTGCCTGCAGCCTAGCACGGCTTCTCCACATTGGGCTGTAGGTCGAGTCCTCTGGAAATGGGGTCTCACCGGTGCTGCTCATACGGGAGCTCTCCTGTGCAGCTCTTATGCATTTACCAGGAACTGGAGGTTGTATTTGTTGACAGATATGGTATTGTATCCATATTAAAATGTACAGAGAACTGTTCTGAGCTTTGTAGCTGATCACCTTCGTATGTTCAGGCTGCTTTGGTGCAGAACAATACTGACATTCAGTGGTTGATTATGCTTGCCACTATTATGTGACTATCCAGGAGATTTTGGAAGGGTTTAATGTTCAGTGCTGGCTAAATTTAGAATGTGTTTAGTTAAACTGGATTAAAGCAATTGTGCCAAGGCTTCTTTATAAGAGTGCTGTGCTCACAGTATTAAAATTGTCTGTTTTCTTAAGCAAAAATTTGAGATTAATTTGGTCCGGGAAAGGTGAAGTAGAAACACGCAATAATATTTTGTAGTTTTGTTTCCTTCCCAACTCTTAAGCAAATTGGCAATCACAATTTTCAAAAGAAATTCCTCTTCTATACTGTATTGGTGTAGTGAGGTTTTTTTGTCCCTATTCTGACTCTTAGTCTCTGGTCTCTTTGTGCCGGCCACCAAAGCCAATGTGCTCTTAGCAGGAAGTGTCCAAGACCTGGCATGGCCCCAGGGAAGATGATTAAAGAAAAACAGCAAAGCAGATCTTTGTCTTAAATTCACATGTGTAGGACTAACCAACATAAGAAAGGGGGCCTGGGAATAAAAATAATGTCCATCCTCACATCCTCTTGTTTATTTTAACTTGTTTCTTCTTTGCATGTGTCTCCAACAGAAAATGATCCACAGCCTGTTCCTTATAAACTGTTCTGGTGATATATTCTTGGAGAAGCACTGGAAGAGTGTTGTGAGCCAGTCTGTGTGCGATTATTTTTTTGAAGCTCAGGAGAAGGCAGTCGATGTTGAGAATGTGCCTCCTGTCATTTCAACACCACATCACTACCTCATCAGCATCTACCGGGATAAAATCTTCTTTGTGTCTGTCATACAGACAGAAGTGCCGCCACTCTTTGTAATTGAATTTCTACACCGTGTAGCAGATACTTTCCAGGTCTGTCACGAATAAATAATTTTAAAATTGAAATAATTTCAGGGGAATTTTCCTATAAATTTCTTTTAAAGCCAAGTAGTAAACCCTCAGTCAGTGACTTTGCAAAGGCAATTTTTAAGTCAAGCACTCGCTTACAGAATAAAACGGCAGAGAAGGTATATTTTGTGTAATCGCTCAATTCATGGACACCAGTGCATATGCACTAAAAGCCAAATCCCACTTTGTAAATGCTGTCTTTTCTGTAAGCTTTTGTACTGCTCATGTTATAGACATGAACAAGGAGCATACAGTCATGAAATACTCTAGGAGGAAAGAGATGTGAAGTGTGAGTCAACCTGTTCCATAGATGCTGTAAATAAAGGAACTTCTGTGAAGACTGAGCATGCCAAAAGATAGTCTCCTTATTTTAAGTCTCCTTATTTTACAGAAGTCTTCTAACTGGAGATGTGTTAGTGTTCACAAGTGGGAGAACCTTTGGAACGTAGATACTAGTGAACCAGATTATATTAACTTCATTGCTCATGCTGTCTTTTTTTCTACTTAGGTGATAAATGTAACCTTAACATATGATGCTGTCAGAATGTAGAAGTAGCTGGTCAGTTTAGGCACTAAGATTCCCTGATGTATTGAAGAGTTTCTGTGAGCCAAAAAACCAAACAAATTTTTGCAAAGCATCTTAACAGGAATAAAAATCCTCTCCTTTGTAATCTCTGATTTCTTAGGATTACTTTGGCGAGTGTTCCGAGACTGCAATTAAGGACAATGTAGTTATTGTGTATGAACTTCTAGAAGAAATGTTAGACAATGGCTTTCCGCTAGCGACAGAATCTAACATCTTGAAGGAGCTGATTAAGCCGCCCACAATTTTGCGCTCTGTTGTCAACTCCATCACAGGTATGAAAATAAGTGACTTTAAGAGGTGACTGGCTACTTGTAAACAAAATCCCACCATGCTTCATAGCTAAAAAATAATATCGTGTGGATTTGTATCTCTAAGGTGAGGCCGTTGTCCTGCTACTTCTCAGAATTAATAGGTGTGTTCCTCATTGTTTGTAGTTTATACTGGCTCCTTCGATATCCCCACGGGTGCTGCCTGGTCCAGCCAGAGCTGCTGGAGTCCCTCAGGAATAGCATTTCCCAGCACAGACAGCACGTACTGGAGTCAGCAGCTCTGGGATTGGTACAGAGGTTGCCCCAAGCCTTGAATAACTGAGTAACATTCGAGAAGGTTATGCTTTGATAAGAAATTCAGTATAGAAAGGTGTGTAACTGGTATCTAATAAATATCTGCTGGTTAGGAACAGATAGCATGAAGAGAAACAAATAGCCTCTACCCAGCCTCCTCCTGCCTGTACCTCCATCAGTATCCATCAGGCTCAGGACAGTTTTCTGCTCTTGTAGAACGTATGTCTTGCACCAACAGAGCCAAATGTTTGTCAGCTGAGCTGGTAAATCTGGTGGTCTGGCTGGTGAGGTATGCATGGACTGTCCCATGGGGTCAGAGACAGTATCAGATGCTCGCCTGTGCGTTGATTTAGAGAAGGGGGCCTGCAGGGCCAGACAGAGGAACTGCTCTTTGGGGCAGTTTGAGTATAAGTGTTATCAGTTTCAGTTCCTGGGTTTTGGATTGTAGTTTGTTTTGGTTTTTGGTTTGTTTTTTTCAGTGTGGTTTTGGATGGTAGTTACACTTATGACATAACACCTATGCCATTAGTGGACTAGATGCACCGAACTAGAAAGTCGAGTCTCTGGGCCAGGGCCGATTAAGCCTGTGGTCAGGTGTTGCTGCAGGGTAGCTCAGATGTGGATCAAGGGCAAGAGCCTCATCCTAAAACGGCTCCCAAACAAAGGTGTGGAAGCCCTCCCTAAGGCTTCTTTTAGGTCTGTCTTCATAAAAACTCTAGTCAGTTAATCAGTCCTGAAAGCAGCCAGCTAAAACTCTTAGGAGAAGAGGAGAGTGTGCTTGAGGCCCTCACAAGGAGCTGTAATGCCTTGAATTGTAGTGATGGCAGGATCTAGCCCCACATCTACTCCCTCTCAAACCTTCTGCTGACACAAGCCTTGTATTTTGCTGTGCAAAGTACAGTCTGGAACGTAAAGCTGGACACATTCTTAAAGGGCACTCATCACTTAATGAATGACATGTTTTTGGGTCCAGGTTGCAGTCTGCATTCCTGGGGAAATATCTTGCTTTGATTCTTAATTGTGGCAGTTGAAACATTCCTCTTGTAATTAATTACTGATTTTAAGTTCCTTTTCATTTTTAAGGCAGCAGTAATGTGGGTGACACGCTTCCCACTGGACAACTGTCCAACATCCCTTGGCGCAGAGCAGGTGTAAAATACACAAACAATGAAGCCTATTTTGATGTCGTTGAAGAAATTGATGCAATTATAGACAAATCAGGTAAGATGCTTTGCCAGCTGGGTTGTGTTTGTTGAATGTGTTTACATTTACCTGCTGATGTTTAGAGATAATACAGTCCCACCACTTTTTAGCATGTGTTTGATGTAGATAAATCTATATCTTAAATAGAAATGCACAAGTTAAAATGACCAAATGTGTTTCTTCAGTTAATCTTAAAATAGGAATATGCCCTAGGCTACTTCAAGAACACTGTCACAGTAACTATGTCACTATGTTACCCTCCTAGCTTAAGAGGATTCCCAAGAGTAGTATGCAGGCTTAGGCTGAGAAGTTACAGTCAAGAGCGTTTGTATTTCCATATGTATTTCAAGACCGATCCATGTTCACTGAGTGTTTCCATTTCCTACTGAGGATCCACTGCAGCAGTCATAGTTTCCCATTTTTGCTCTGTTCCCCCAGGGACTAGCGATGCAAGAATCTTTCTTCCTAACATTCACCAGGACTAAGAAATAGATGAGGTTGCTCCCCTAGAATTGGGATGTTACCTTGTTCCATAGAAATATGGTTAACTGTTTTCACCACAATCAGGATCCCTTCTTTTCAGGCAAATCATTAACCCACAGTTTCTCCTTCCACTTGATTAGATCAGCAATAGTTTCCATGTATCTTATAAAATAACCTTTGCTTGTAGGCTAATTAGTCCAGAGTCCTGCTTGTAGCTTTCTGTCCTTACAGGCATTTAAGGAAGTGAGCCTTTCTTGGGTAAGATGCTTGGGGTTCCTGCTTTGGGGTTTGAGAGGATTTTGTTTCTTTTTGCTATACATCAGTTTACCACCAAGGTGAATATATATTTGCAGTCTTAAACAAGCCGTGCTTGTGAAAGCCAAGGTTATCTGGAGCTCTGTGGCACATACTTAATGTGTTAAGATTCAGAGCTTGTATATTCTGAAAATCTTACTTGCTAGTTCAAGCACGTCCAGTACAAGTCCTGTGTCACACTGGCATAAGTGTAATCAGGCACATGCCGTTTGCTCTGCCTCGTGTGCTTTAGCGAGCTGCCCAGGCCACAGGTAGCTGGGATGACCTTTTCTCTTGGCCTCTTCTTGAGCATTGTGCAAATGTCATTTGTGCCCTCTCACTGCGCTTCACAATGTTGTTTGGCCCTTGAAAATAGTGTTAAGTCAAATGTTTTTGTTCTTTCCCTCTGCAGGTTCCACAGTCTTTGCAGAAATCCAAGGTGTTATTGATTCATGTATTAAGCTCTCAGGAATGCCAGATCTCTCTCTTTCTTTCATGGTAAATTAAGCATATATTTGGGAATTTTAATTGCTCGGGATTTATTTTTCTTAATGATCAGAGTTTAACAATTTTAAGAGCGCAGTTGCTACCCTTCTATGTTACACATATGAAAAGTAACACACCAAATTTTCATTGTGTTGTGGAAGTTGCTGCATTGCTCAGTAGTGGGAATGGCTTTTGTCTGTACATAAAACTATGCTCACAGGAACCGCTGTACCAGGTCAGACCACTAATCCATCTAGCTTGGCAACGTGTCTCAGATAGTGGCTAGGAATGATACTTAAGAGTGTAAGAAGTAGGAATTGTGTAGAGTTCAGTAGGTGGTTCAAACTGCTGATACTTGCTGATACTTGAGTTAATGTTTTGTCACTCCTTACAGAACCCGCGGCTGCTGGATGATGTCAGCTTCCATCCCTGCATTCGGTTCAAACGCTGGGAGTCTGAGAGAGTCCTTTCATTCATTCCTCCCGATGGGAATTTCAGACTGATTTCCTACCGTGTCAGTTCACAGAAGTACGTTTCTGTTCAGACACACTGGTTCCTCAGAGACACCATCCACTGCTTCCATCCAAGTAACTGCAGATTTCTCCATGTTAGGGGGCAGTTTACCTTGTTGTTAAAACTCACATTCTCGAGGGTTTTTTTGTCTGTTGTTCTGTCCCCACTAAAACAAGAATACAAGTTTTCCAGTGAGCTGCTGATTCTGAGTTCTCATTTGTGGGATAAAGCACCCACAACAGGAATATAGGGTTGTTCATTCCTGGCAGTCATTGTTGCTGCGAGATGCTTTGTGCCAGATCTCTGTATACATGGAGGACTCTGATCTTCATAAAAAGAATAAAGCAAAAAAAGACTGAACTGCAGATATTTGCAAAGTCTGATTTGATTGATGGCTGTTCTGAGAATTTACTCAGTGAGATTACTTCAAAAAACCAAACAGGTGGAAGGGAGATTAGGAAAGATATTTGGAAGGAAACATTTTTTCTTGTAATTCTCTGCTAATAAAATTCCTTCAGCAGTGAAGTTGAAGAGCTGACTATCACTTCTTACTTCTGAAACAAACTGGTTCTGACTTGATTGTCTGCCAGAAACACAAGAACTGTTGATGAGAACGAGCTTCATTTTCTCAAGCAGAGTAATAGCCAGGATGCATTCAAGCACTATTGTCTCTTTTCAGCTTGGTGGCAATTCCTGTCTACGTGAAACACGTGATCAGTTTTAAGGAAAATAGCTCTTCAGGAAGATTTGATGTTACTATTGGACCAAAACAGAATATGGGGAAGACAGTAGAAGGAGTTATTGTGACAGTTCACATGCCAAAGGCTGTACTCAATATGAACCTCACTGCTACACAAGGCAGCTACATGTTTGACCCGGTTACTAAAGTAAGTCTTAAGTTTTTATTTATTCACTTATCTAAGATGACTTTAGAACAAGTCGTACGTATTGCAGAGCACTGGAGCAGCATTGCACACTTAGCAAAAAACTCACCCTTCTGTATATGTGTATGAATTAAAATCTTCTCTCTAAAATTGTTTTTTTCAAACTTGGATTCACACCAGCTGTGATTTCTGATTTTATCAGCTTCCATTCCCCTCTCCCTTTCCTTCCTCTCTTTTCTCATGCTTCTTCGCTCCCTGACTATTTTTCTCTAGCAGATGCAGCAGCATTTTGCAGTCTATGTTCTTTAAAACAGACTTATCTGGAAAAAATGCAGTAGACTTGAAAATGGGTAGCCAGAAAAACAGAGCAGGAGTTGTGAAACCTCTTCCAAGAGATCTGCCTGAAGACACAAAGGAAAGAAGACAAAAGGTCTGAAAAACTGTCTCTTGGGAGTCCTGCTTTCTTTTCTCCCAGTTAAGGTTTCAGACCTAAATTTCCTAAAGCTTCTGAAGCTTTTACTACCCAGGAACCATTTTGCTGGAATGCAGTCTGAGCCAAACCATTCTGATGGCTCTAACACCCTGCTCCGAGCTTTCTGCTGTCCTTGGAAGGTCTGTCAGCAATTGATTTCAACTGAAAGTAAAAGCTGCCCAAGTAAGGTTTTGTTTCAAAAAAACAGACCTTTATCTTTTAAAAACAAAAACACCAACAAAAATACTAGAAGTCTCCTTTCCTCTCTGCAGAAATTAATTATACTGTTTGTACCAGGAGCTGGGATAACTGGGTGGATTGGAACTGCAGCAGTTTGTGGAAGAGAGAACTGAGGTTTTTCTGTGTTTATCAACAGTTTTTAGCTTATGATAAGAGCAAAAAAAAAAACCCTCTTTTGGGTGAGTAAAGGGCCAACTTCGTTCCATGTATCTTCTTTAAAGTGTAAGATTGAGAGCAATTAAGAGAGCAGTGGGAAAGTAGTGACCCTTAGGAAGGTTGCTGTGGCTTAAGTGTCTCCTTTTGCCAAGTACCTTGTCTCCTGTCCTCATTCTCATGCTTAAGTTCCTGTGGCCTTTGCTGGTTACTGTCCTTGCTGCATGGGTGTAGCTGACCCAGTCTGACAGCAGGAACAACCATCAGTACTAAGGGAACGTGGTGCATTAAGTGCACAGACCCCCTAAAGAACACTGAGAGGGCAAAAGAAACTACATCATTCCTGCAGGAATGCTAATGTGCCAACTAAAAGCTTGATATGAACTTGACCTCACAGGTGGTTTTCTAGAAAGCTACTGCTACTGTTCTCTTTCCTGACAAGGTGTTATCGTGGGATGTTGGCAAAATCACCCCTCAAAAGCTACCAAACCTGAAGGGCATCGTGAACCTGCAGTCTGGGGCCCCCAAGCCAGAGGAGAATCCGAGTTTAAACATCCAATTCAAGATACAACAGCTTGCCATTTCAGGTGAGTGGATGGGTGTCACATGAGGTGCTGGTGGAATGAGTGGCAGGAAGGAACAAAGTAGGAAACTTAATCATTTCATTGGAGATGCTGATCTGAAGTCAGATTGAGCCAAAAAGCTAAAAGCTGATTTACCCAAACCTAACAGTCACCTGTGCTGGAAGACTCCCTTGCTGGGAATTGTGAGTTCCCAATTGTTTTTACTCAAGAAAGACTGTGAGAAAGAGATGGAAGAATGGATATTTTTCTTTGTTGACTTGTGTAAATATGCAAGTTGATCCTTCTAGTGGACAGTGGTGGATGACAGTTGACCATGCTGCTCTTGACTTGCTTTAGCCTTGTACCTTTAAAGCCCTTTCTAGGGGTCAGAAACTCCATTAATTTTGAAGAATGCCGCCCTTATTCTTCCGTGCTGGAGCTAGTGAGTTTTTTTATCTTCTCACTGAGCAGAACAGTAAAAAAAAAGCTGTTGCCCTGCCAAGGCAGTTAGAAGTAGATGACTGGAATGGTCTCTGCTGCTGTTCAAACAAGGTGGACTTGTGACAGGGAAGAAAATCAGCCTCGTAACTAGTCTGAGCATGCTTCCAGACAGCAGGGCTTTAAAGAGCCTGCCCCAAGTGCTAGCATTCTGCTTCTGACTTTGTGCTTGGTTTTGTCTCTTTCAGGACTGAAAGTGAATCGCCTGGACATGTATGGAGAAAAGTACAAGCCTTTTAAAGGGGTCAAGTATATTACGAAAGCAGGAAAATTCCAGGTCAGGACATGAGAAGACGCTGTACTTCCAAGAGGAAATGCCCCTAAAACCAAACTTGACTGCTTAGTGACTTATGTTGCTATTTATTAGGTGCCAATTAATAGACACTGATTAGTTTGGGATCAAAGCATTTGTGCACAGCAGCTCTTAAAATGAAAGCATAGCTTAGTTTTTCTTAATAAGGCTTTAAAATGAGGTACTTTTTTTCTAATACACCTTCACCCTTTTTTTTACTGGATGGTTGTGCTGGTGAATAGTTTGATGTAGGTGATCACAACGTGTCACAAACACTACACTGCCAGGCAGATACCAAAGCCCAGAGGCCAAGCACATGATGGAGGCCATACAGGCTGCTGGAAGAGCCTTGTAGCACGTACTGCTGCTGCAGTGCCTGCAGAGAAAGCTTGGCTGTTCTAGCCAGCTGCAAGCTGGCGTTCCACAAAGCATCCCGGAATCCCTTCAGAAACAGGGCAGCAGTGAGAGGGCCCAGGTCCCACAGGGGTGAGGACCGAGCCAGTGTCACTCCTGAGAAAGAGCTGCTGAGAAGAAAAAATAACGTCCTCATTGTTTACAAGAAATCGCCTTTCTTAAGAAGCATTTGCCTTAATCAGCTTTCATTTGTGCCATCTGCAGATGAGCTGATATAAACAACATTCTGCATTGAATCCGGGAGGTGATTGTGCTCTGTAATCCACTTTCTTCCCATTCAGTCTCACCCTTGTCATAATTTTTTTAATGAATACAGTTGCAGAGAGTAAGATCTATTTTTTATGTGAAGCCTTTGCTTTGATTTCCACGTGTTCAGAGTGGATGCCAGCAGATTTGTGCCATGTGTACATTGGAGCGTAGCTTCCTAGATAGCACAATAGAATTGTCACATGCATTTAATGGTCGTGTGCTTTAATGTTATGAAATAAAGGGAACTCTACTGCAGATCATCTCTTGTGAAGTATTTGCACTACTGTAAACTATTCACAGTGCTTTTAGGCAGGAGAACTGCGATACCATTGAGCAATGACTGCTTGCTATGTCTGTACTGAATGTGATCACTGCATCTGTCGAAAGCTTACTCAGGAACAACGCAGGTAAGTGTCCTTTTTATCTTTCAGTAGAGAACAACAAATGTTTAGATTATGGCATTTCTAAGATAAAAGGGTGACAATGCAAAGCTGACTGAACTTTTCTTTATATGCCAGCACAAACTTGTTATCTCTGTAAACCCAAGATGTGCTCTGCTAGCCCTTACCTTTGGCTGCTATGGACCAGGCCTTGCCAGCTTCCAACGTGGGCAGCACCAGGGGAGGAGGCACAAAGCCACCCTCCCTGGAAAAGCTTTGATGCCTACCTAACCCACCACCAGCAGTCACTGCCAATGAGTATCACACCTACCTGGTAGAAAGCCACCCTGGGCATGAAGATGGATTTCCTCAGGGAAATAGTGTTTTCGTGAGGCTCAACCTTTGCTGTAGGCGTGCCGACTCCTGGCGTTTCTCCAAACAGGATACTCAACTATGGAATCACAGAAGCAAGGACTCTGCTCATATTCTCCCTGCTGAAGAAAAGAGCCCCAGCACATGCGTGAACAGCACAGCTGAAGGCACTGGAGGGTGGCACTATGGAGGAACTGGGACTGCCATCTCCTGATCTCACCTGCTCTACGTGTCCAGTGCTGGAGGACTGACAAAGGCAACAGTTTCAGGTTCTCATCCTCTCAGGTATGGGGAGAACAGGGTGAAGAGTACAAAAAATGAATTTTACCTCTTATTACTAAATCCCAGATGCCTTCTGCCACTGTGGGACTCTTTTCGGTCCTACAGCACTTATAAACCTTGGTTCCATGAAGGCAGAACACTGCATGTGCTGGTAGGCATCTTTAGAGAGAAAATGCATTCAGAAGTGGTTCTTGCTGAGAAGGAGCAAAAGGAACAGGACAGGGGTTCCACGCGAACTGCCCTTGCATTCAGCTTATGAGACAAAATTCCAATTACTGAAGCACTGCCCAAGAGCAGGCCGGCCCTTGTTCCCTTACTGACAGGACCCGGCAAAGCCCAGTGCAAGTTCCCAGAACCTTGCTTGGTGCTGCTGGAGCAGATGAGCACCAGGCCTTGGGAAAAACTCTTCTTTTCTCCCATTAGAAAACAGCTTGCAGTGAATTCTGAATTACTAGTTTTACAGACACAAAACACAGACCAGAAACATGTTTTCACCTTCTCCTATCTGAGAAAGCTTGCCCTTTTTCTGTTCAGAATATGCAGAAACAACTGTTCCTTGGATTTTGTATTCCTGCTTTACCTGTTTGCTCAGCCACCGCTCCAGTAGTATCCACAGTCATCAGCAGACATTTGTACAAATGCATTTTTATTGTTTTAACAGAACCAAAGGAAGGCTGAAAACATTAGACTATACAATATATTTTGGTTTATAAACAAAGTTTTATAGTGGTAAAACATTTCTCAGTGACATTCACGGTCTGATTTGAATTTCTGCTGCACTTCAGGCCTGAAGAACAATAGTGTTCACAAAGCAGTGACTGCATATGGTGGGCAAGTGTCTCAGCAGCTGCAAAACAGTTCCAGAACTCAGAGCAAACATTCTGGAAGAACGGCAAAGGCAACCAGGAGTCATCACGTTCCTGCAACCATTCCTCAAATCAACAAAAAGTGATCTTTGGCATAAACGATTGCGTATTAAAGGCATTAGTAATATTGCATTAATATCAGTCAAGCAACTAAACAGTGATACAAAAAAAAAAAAAACAACTCTGAGAGAAGCCTGAATTGGGGGAAGATGGGCCATGAGGGGCACTGGAAGGGGATACAGGAAGACTACTTAGAAAATCCCTTAAAAATAACCCCGCCTATTCAGTGTTATTTACTATTAAATAGAAATCACTACATTACAATTAGGTTAGAGATCTGGTATAAACCAACAAAACACAAGACTTTCGGGTTAAGGCTCTGGCGCCCCTTCCTGTCCCTTCCCATCCTAGGAAAGGAACGCTATGGAAAGATCCCAAGTACCACGTATTTCATCACACCCAGACACGAGGAGAGAGTTAGATGGCTGTGTGCTCTCTCTTGCTAAGGTCAGTTTGAGGCAGACATGTTACAATCAGTTTAACTTCCCTTTTTGATAACAGTGCAATGGAGGGGGGAGTCCAGCTGCGCAGTTCTGCCCCAAGGGCACTTCTGTTCAAAGGGGTTGGAGCGTGCAACCATTCTCGGCACACTCAGAGGGCATTGGGAGGTCAGCACAGACCTGGGCACAGTAGGTGTTCCTTGCAAACATACACTCACTCTGAAACTACAATTCTTCCTGCCAAATGCCGAAGGACACTACAGAGTAATGAAATGGATGTGTGTATGGATCTATGAAGGCACCTTTGATCACGGAACAGTAAAAGCATCCCAAGTCTACTTTAGCAAGAGAGGAGAGAATTTTGTGGGGTTTTATTATTGTTTTGTTTGGGTTTTTTAAAGATACTGTAACACTTTGCTCAATTTGCTGTTTCTAGAACCTGAAAAAAAGACTTTGAGCCCCCAAACTCCAAATGTCAAAACCAGTAAGAGCATCCCAGCTTGTTCAGCATGAGGAAGCACCAATTGCTGCTGGCCATGCTGCCTAGAAAGGGCTTTGTGTCCCTGCAGCACTCAGGTTTTAAACTGCTTATGCATTGCGGGAAACGGGCAGTGGGGCAAAAGGTCTTTTTAAATTCAATGTCCTTTATCTTTTCATTTCCACCTTGAGTGCCTGGGATAAAATTAGGTGGAGGAAAGAGGGAAATAATAATAATTACATGAACTCTAGCTTTCAGAAGGAAAGTGCCAGCATGGGGCATGTTCTGCTCCTGGACATGCAGTAGCCTGAGAGAACCAGGAGTTTCAGCTCAATACATCACTGAGTTGAGCAAGGAGAGTGTTCCATGATTTAAGGTCTCCAGCCGTAAGGCTCACACGGTCAGCGTGCCACTAACACTGATGGCAAAGCGCTTTCAGTACAGTTCGAGTGGTCTGGAATAGCTCCAGCGGGGAGGAGGGGGCACAGACTGCTCCAGTTTTGTTGAAGTGTTCTTACCAGGCAAAAAAAACCCCAACCAAATATAATTTCAGACATGGAATTCTCATCATCAATTCAAAACTGTTCTTCTGCCCCCCCTTTTAATTAGCCCCCCACTTTCCATAATTTCTGCATGGTTTAGGGACAGCTAAAATCCTGTGGAGGAGTATTTCTGTATCAATGATTGTCCTTTAAAACCTGCCTGGTAACCAATAGTGTCCTAAACTCAACACAAGCTTACAGTGAGGTCCACATTTTATACCATCACATGAAAACTACTGGGCTATGCAGTGCATAAATGAAATGTGCTTCTGGGAGTAAAGGATTCATGAAGGGAATCTTCAAAAGGAAAAAATAAAGGATAAGAACTGTTTACAGTCGGAAGCAATATGGAGGTGCTCGATATCAAGTGCACTCCAAAGATATTTGAAATGCATTCTCTTGTAATCCATACCCTTAGAATGGGGCATTTGCATAAGCTCATCTTGAGCTCATGTGTGCAGCACCTTCTGCTGTTCAGCTCTTCTGTTTCCAAGGAAAGGCATTTTATGTTACAAAACCCAATGCTTATGTGGCATTTACTGATACCATGGGGTCTTTCTGACCCAGCGAAGAGTGAATCCAGCATCTGTTCTTATCTTAATGGACGCTGCCTCAGCTTCTCTCACGGTTTCCTTCACAGACTGCATGAGGTTCTGTGCATTATGAACCAGCATCTCAGTTGCCTGTTGAGAAAATGCAAAATTCCCAATGTGTTAGTAAAAATACCCTGTTAGGGACAGCAGCACCAAACCTGCTATACATGGGGACTGCCAGGGCAGGCAGCGAGTCTGCTGATGGTGACCTTAACTATAAAAGGTAACTAGCCTAGACTAGTAACTAGACAAGAAATAACTAGCCCCTGGGAACTAGCAAGCACTACCCTGACTCACAGCAAGACTTCTCCATTTCCCACTGTCTACTTGTGCAAAATCTGAATAAAAGCTTAGTATCCCACCACAGAATAATCTCTCTAAGAAGGCAAACCTGCAGGATTTCCACTGAAAACATGGATTTGGGAGCTGCAAGGCAAGGACTGAGGATGCCGCTGGAGAATAAATCCCGCCGCTGGAGAATAAATCCCGCCGCTGGAGAATAAATCCCTTCTGTAGGATCCACCAGGGGGTGCTGTTCCTCCAGCATCAAACCTGCTGCACTGGTAGACCCAAGTTCTTCCTGCAGCTCCCTTTCTACTGCTGAGTCAGGAAGATCAAGAAGTTGTTCAGATAAAAATTTGAACCAGGATAGCTTTTGGGTTTGGGAAGGACTGACTTTCCTCTACTGAAATGCAGCTTTTGGGCCAGAAACCAAGGCGCTATACTAAAATTACCTTCACTGAACAGCTGAGGACAGGTTCCCAGAACACATCTGAGATTAAATGTGTATTTTTACACCTCTTACCTGTTCTGACTCTTCATCACTGATATTGGTTCTGCCCAGCATGGTAGCTTTGACAGTGGAAAGAATTTTGAGTTGCGTGCTGATGGTTGGGATTCGCTCACAGACCTGAGGAAAAGGGATAAAAAACACTTCCCATTGAAAACTGAGCCAGTGCATACTGTTATTTTCTCAGATAAATTTGCTTTTGTTTTATTATGCAATAAGGAATAAGCACAGGAGGGATCCTACAGCCTTTAAACTTCCCGACAAATATTGGTAGGATACTTGAATCTTATTTTACTTGCTTTGGTAATTTCTGGGATGGAGCCGATGTTTTTCCTTTCCTCATGGGCCAACTTAGTTGAATGGGATTACGGATACTTGGCCAAGATCACTAAACTAAGAAGTGCTGTATTTCCCCTGCTATTTTTTGACATGGGAATGAGGAGATGAAACCCCAAGCAATGCTCAGGACAGCGCAGAGCTCACAGCACAGTATTTTTCCAAACCTCTTTGGACACCACTGTGTTGGCCTGTACACACATCCCAACTTCACAGAATGTGTATGACCATGGGACCTAAAAGCAGACACAGAACATGCCAAAACTGTACAAGCCGAGGAAAGACACATATGATTTCCTGCCAGCACTTCTGTGCTCACTCATATCGAGAGAGGATCAGAGGTGAAAGACTTGGAGGCACTAACAAGTCAGCTCATTACCTGCAAGAGGTTTGTTCTGATGCGCTTGTCCGTACACTGCTTCGCCACCTCCTTGGCCAGCCGAGTGACTTCATCTGATGCCTTCGCAATGTCCTTTGCGCACTGGATAAGGGCACGCTTGTTGCCGCTGCCTCCTCTCACCAAGCGCGACATCTCAGCCATGAGCAGCGCCATCCGTTTGGCAGCAGCGATGATATCGTTGCCCTGAGGGGAACAACAGCAGTCAGCGTTTGTGCTGGGACAGAAACTTCACAGAGGTCACGACTGAACAGCAGCAGCCTACGGCTGGGTGTCAACCCTTTCAAGAAGTTATGGGTGGAAGAACCGCTTGTGAACAAAGAAGAGGTTTCTTCAAGGAACAGGGAAGAGCTGTGCTAATTACATGTTTCTGACATTTTTCTTCCTAACACTCAAGAAGAGTTTGCTTCAAAACTGGAAAAGAAGTGGTAAGGAAAAACATTAGTGTGTCCATGGAGCGGGAGGGTACTGCTCTGCTGGCTGGGTTTTAAGATAAACCATGTTATTAGCATTCGAAATGCCAGATTTCCTCAAAAGGAGCTATTTTAAATTCAAAAGTGCGCTAAATAGCTTGTTAAACCAAGTGGCACAAATGAAGGTAAACGGTGTAGTCGTAATAGTAGAGCACAACGTTTTCAGGGGTCTGAAACTGAAGTTGTTAAAGCACCAGCTCGCTGCTCTAATACTAACAGATAAATAGAAGAATCTATGACACACAAATCTTTCGGCACTGGTAACGTGGAAATAAGATAGAGTTTTTTCCAAGTTATTCCCTGAAAATAAATCTTGCTTTTTGACAAAATCTCTCCTTTTAAAATAAAGCTCCCAGGAGAGAACAACTCAATAGCTCAAAAGATAAATCCAGTGATACTCCTCACATGAAGATCCAGATTTCTTGTATGAAGTAGAGACTTAACAGTCACAGAAACACTTCTGAGAACAATTTGAAATGTGAATTAAGCCTGACCAAGGCAAAACCATTTCCTGTACACTGTTCCCAAGAGAAACCCAGTGCAGCCAAAGCAGGCCTAGATCAGTTGCTACTGGCCTGTTAGTAGATTCAGATTCACCTCTGCAGAAAGCTGTTAGACAGAAGCAAACTCTCTGGAGCCATGAAGCGTTCCTTTTGTGGGGCTGAACCATCAGCAGGGTGAGTTTAAGTACCAGCACGCTTTTCCCTCAGTATAACTCCATGATTAATGACTGATGAAGTCCAGAGCAAAGAGCACACAGCGAGAACCCAAGTGAGCAGATGCCATCCCTGCCCCTGGGTGCGTACTCCATGGCTCGCTACCAGCAAATCCAATAAGGTGTCTCAGATACTTTACAGATAGAGGTGACAAAACACTGAACTACTCGTTACCATGACCTAAGAGCTAAACTGCTTGTTAGGGGGACCACTTAGGATGCAAATGACAGAGCTTTTTCCATGTTTTCACGCAGGAGGACCAAGCAACTAGGAGCAGTGACCTTTACGAAGCCCTCTAACAAGTTATCCAAGCATCAGAATCTGAAAAGGACAAGAACATTTTTAAAGCCCTTTTAATTCAATTAGTTTATCTATGTAAACACACACACAGGTACAGGCACATACACACCCCCCTGACCTGTGCTTGTTAGGGGACACCAACCTCATTTTCTGCAGCATGCTCTAAAAAGTGACTGGTCCTGCAAACATTTGTGCTCAGACGCAGATCGGCTGCTCATGAAGGTGTGACCTTGTGTTAGATTCGCAGCGCTTTCACAGAAACACCGTCTCAGTTCCGCAGCTGACAACACCCAGTGCAGCTTCTTCAGAAAAGGACTCGCTCAAGAACAGCATTTGCAAGCCAGCGAAGCGCAAGCCAGTCAGTCCATCCTCTTGGACACACTGCCATACAAAGCCATTCCTGGTGGGAAGGTTTCTAACTGGTGGCATCAACAGAGGCAAAGCACAACAGACACCTGAAATGACTTCCTGAACGCTGTACACTCTGCTGTAGCTGGAAGTCATTAAGAAACCTTAGCCGTGGCCTCCCAGGTAGCCCAAGTGAATGGAAAAAAGAACAGGAGGGAGGGAAGACAACCGTTACAATCTGAAAACTGCCATAACAAAGAACAGGCAGATGCAAAGGGAGAGGAAGCCTCTGAATATTAACATGTGACCCAAATCAAGCTTGAATCCAGCACTGACAAACAGATCCAGCAAACTCGTGAAGCCACTCTCAGTCCTTAAATGTGCAGACACAACTCATTCATTCAAAAAGGCGGAGCCAGCAGGGATCAAGAGTGATGCAAATGTGTGAGCGTTCCCAATGGCTGGATGCACACGGATCAGTCCCCAGGGAGACTCAGGAGTACCTTACTAGACCACTTGGTTGCTTCCCGATGCAGAGACTGAGCGGCAGCCAGAATGGGCTGGTTAACAGGCTGATTGGTTGGCATTAACAGCAGCTCAGGCTCGTAATCATCTTCAATGTCAGAGGGGAGAGGAAATTCAACATCTGCATCATCCTCCTCATCTACATCTACACCAGCCTCAGCCGCTTCGTTAATCACAGTCACATCAGGCTTTGCAGGTGGCAGCAAGGGTGGAGAAACAGGGGACAGTTAGTATGAGAAGCAGAACTGGGTAAAAGAGCATGAAGTGAGCTGGTTTAGCGACCAAACCATCCTCTTGGTCTCTCCAGATCTGACCCAACAGCCCTAGGATCAGGTCAGAGGGAGGAGAGGAAAGAATATGAGATTAGCAGAAAAAACTAAACATTTTACCTGTGAACCAAAGCTACCAAAAACATTAAGAGGTTATAGTTCAAAGATGATGCAGCATTTTCCATCTCAGCATACAGTTTCCACAGACAGAGGCTGACTGGCAGAACAACATTTTTCCGGCAAGACAATGGTGAAATGAATGGATTTTCTGCTTCCGTGAAAGCCGTTTGGCCCGCACAGAAGCCAGCATGGCAGCTGATGACCACGGTGTTTGTGCAGATCAAGAGCTTTTTATGGAAGCCCGTTTGTGTGTGCGATAAGAAGAGAAAGAAGCAGGACCACAGAGAAACCAAACACTACTGTAGAGAAAACACAAAAGGTGGAGGGCACTAGAAATGGGCACTGAAATACCACAGGTAACATGGAAAAGAACAGAATAGGGCTATGGAAAGAAGAGGTGATAATGTTATGAATGTGTGGATATTGCACTTCTTAAAAACGACAAACAGAATTAGTAGAATAAGAGGATTATGAAGCATATGGTACTGTTTTGCCACAATATGTTGTATTCCAATACCTTCAAAAAAGAGAAAAAGAGGATTCAAGCAAAGTCATTGTGTTAGGGTAGCTCACAAAGAAGAGGTAAGCATACAACACCACAGGCAGTCATAACACGGCAGCATTTGATACAAATTATTCTACAATTTCCCTAACTGCACTTCTTTGACTGAAGCCAAGTGGGATAAAAGTCAAACTACCCTCACAAAAAGGTGTGCATTTTCAGCTGCTTTGCTTAAGACATGGCCTTTTATAGAAAAACATCTCCACCGATTAAAAGACAGTTCCTGAAGGAAGGGGTAGCTCTTATTAGAGCTAAATAAACTCATCCTCGAAGACAACTTCTGTTCAAGTCATAATCTAATGAAAAGTTTTCAAATAACCCTCATTCTGATTTATCCAAATGAGGAGAAAAGCATAGAAAAGAGAACACAAAGGACAAAAGCTAAGAAAGAATTACAAGAACAAATGCTAGCCTAACTTACTGGTTTGTGGGTCTCAAAGAGCAATGCAAATTGTGTTTTATAATTTCAATACACTAAAGCTTAGCTCTTTCATGATCTGCAAGGAGTTTTAAGGTCTGCTGCTTGGCTTTGATAAAGAAATACTTTTGCATTGCACTATTTCATTTAGAATGTATCTAGTATAGATCATAGAATCACAGAATCACCAGGTTGGAAAAGACTTCTTGGATCAGAGTCCATCCATTCTTGTCTGCCACTAAACCATCTCCCATAGCACCTCATCTACCCATCTTTTAAATATGGGTAATTTAGTAGGTACTTGTGTACAGTAAAAGTATTTTATCACTGACTGTATTGTTAAGTTATCCATTTTGGAATTTAAACATCAAAACACTTGTAGGAAGCTAAAATTCTGGCTTCAAAACTACCTTCTGAGATGACTACTACATGCCAGTGCTATCCTTTTGGTAACATAAATCTGTATTTGGTATCTCCAGAAGCAGGGGGGAAATAGCACTTTTCTTTTTATGAGGAGAGACTTGGGCAAGTTTGCAGGACTTTTGTGTTTTATCTGTACTTTCAAACCAGATGTTCCTTGAGCACAAAGCTCTGAGGTTGTTTCTATAAGCTATTCAAGTTTATGTTCTCATCCACCATCTAATTTGGTGGAGTAAAAAGAACTGGAGATTTTAAAATCCCAGTTCTGGTCTTTCAGGCATCTGCAGGTGTTGTTCATCTCAGCAGTCGACACCGCTGCTGCCTGCAAAAAAAACGTGGCACTCTTGGGGAAAAAAGGGAAATGCTAAAAAGTGTATTAGCATTTGTAAGACCGATGAGTTCCCTCTGTTCTGTCACAGCACTGAAACAGTAAGGAAATGAAGGAATTTGGCCTTGATAGGGAGTGTGACTTGGTGCAAGAAAAAATGAGACCAGGCCACCTGTATATGGTCACTGTTCCTATCATAAATGCACCAGATCAACTGCAAAGTAACCTGCAGCTCCTTCCAGAATTAAGACAACCCAGCTCACCATTTCCACAGCTGGCATCCGCTTTTTGAAATCACTTAAATACAGCAATGGGTTCCTCAGCCTGGAAAGGTGGCAGGATTGGTGGCTCTTCAGGCAACAGTGGCATCAGGGATCACTAGCAGTTCAGCACACAGGGCACACCTGTGTTTCCCAGGGGGATGCTAATCAAACATTCCAGCAATTCTGAGTATTAGAACTGTTGCCCTAGTTCATTCCAAACTTGAATGGGTTTCCAATTCCTCCTGCAGCACTGTTTTTACTATCTGTTCCATAAAAGAGCATTCTCTGCCATTAAGACAACACACATTGGACCAAACACACCAATCCTAAAGAAAAACAGTAATAGAAGTATCCATTCCTTTTAGCACAAGGCACATACAACAACATCTTACCTTGCTTGACCATTTCCGGGCTTCATCGTGCAACTGCCTAGCAGCCATCATCATGGGCTGGTTTATTGCTTCTCCTGCTTTCTGCTCGGGGAACTCTTCATCCTTTTCTTCAGGCGGTGGTGGTCTGGGTGGGGGAACCTCACCTTCTGGAAGTGGTGGTTTGGGAGGAGCAAGTTCATCTGTCAGCTAAGGAGGGAAAAACCTCATTCAGTGCCATGAAAGACACCACAGAGATTGAATAAAGGGCGGTGCCAGATGTGATTGCATGAGCTCATGCCTCTTTCCATTCTGTCAAGTGCCCCGGATTAGAAGAAATACTATCTTCTAACCTCTTTTCTTTTGAAAGTGGGAATGGCATTTTTTAGACTTAAGGCTACTTGTACATATGGCTGGCCAGAGAATGTGTTTATTTCTAAGGAGGAAAAATACACTCAAGTAATTTCTGTGTGCAATCCACATGCTGTCAGTGACAACTGCGGGTTGTATCACAAATTGTGCTGTACTTACACGAAGGTGCTCGAGGTCAGGAGGAGGGGGAAAATCTGGCTCCTGAGGCTGGAAGGCTTCTCTGACTTTGGCCACAGCTCCCAGAATTCTGTATCCAGAGTCCAAGAAACTCTTCTGCAAACCTGAACAAAAATTCCATGACCTGTTTAATAGTGTTCTATACTATTTAGAACTACAACACTACACAAAAAATACTTCTAATTGTGCCAAGTACATGTGTATCTGTAAAAGAATGATGTTTAAAAAGTACAAAAGTGTTTACATTTTATATGGATTTGCATGTTTGAAAAGTTAGTGTCATATGCAACATGCGTACAATAAAGCCTGGGCTGGGTAACAGTCACTGTCAACAGCCAAAGTAATTCCCTGAACAACATTTAGAATAAAAGAAGTTAAATAATACTTTCTTACATGAAGTAGTTTCACTGATAACCAGTAACAAATACTTCTTCTAATACTTTATAATTATGAAGTCACATAATGAACTAGAATGCTGAATCCCATTCCCTGGAATACGCCAAAGGTCAAAGCAGGATCCAGCAGTCAGTGGGGTGTGACCCTGATTTCACTGTTCTGGGACTTAAGGGTACACAACTTTTGCATAAAATGGGATACCCAGCTGAACAAGACCCAACAAGCACCATCTTCAGCCAATAAAAAATACATTTGAAATCAGATGACCGAGTCCTTACCAGGATCAGAGATATTTCCTGCCACAGCTTTCGCATCCATTACCATTGGGGATATAGTCTTGCTTAACTCATCAGAGGCTGCTTTCACAGCCTCCCGGAACTTAGGATCTTCTGAGTTTTCAACCTCCCGTTTCGCTACCAGCAGGATGCGGTTTGCTCGTCTCGCAATGCTGGTGGCACCAGCGACCAGCATCTGAGGTTGCATATTGGCCATTGCAACTTTACACTTATCGAGATCTTTCTTAATAGCCTCTTCTGATGCATCCAGCAGAGATTTAGTATCGATGGCTTCATCTACCAGCCCTGGAATAAAAGTTCAACACATTAATACTCCGGTTTCATCTGTGGAAGGGGGTATTTGCTATTCCAGAAACTGTTCACAACCAGAAGAGTAACTCTTTCCAAACTGGGGATCGGTGGAAGAGGGCATGGAATCAGACCAAATGTATTACTGCAGTTTTATGCCTGATGACGCGGTACCTCTATCACAGTAACCGTGCTCAGGCTTGCTCCCACTAATGACATCCCGAGCTCTTACTGATCCCCTGTGGAATGCTGTATGAGCCAAGATGAGCAGAGCTTCCTTCCACCCACCAAATATCTTTAAGCACATCCAGTACTTTTTGTACCACTCCCATTCACTCTAAAGGAAATATGCTTTTACTTAAGGATGATACTTGGCGAGATGTAAAACACCTATGTTTTAACTATGGGGATGGAGCAGGAGGGAGCACACAGTCAGGAGATGAGCATGCCAGTGCAAAGGGTCTGTACTTTGGAAGGACCAAACATTGGCCTAAGCAAGATTCAGCAGAGCAGTAGCTTTGTTTTATTCACTGCTTTCATCAGGCTGTTACGTTATTTTGAACATATTTTCTTGCCCCCACTTAATTACTTGTCCTCTCAAGAATGCAAGTTGCTACAGCGCTGCACTGATAGAATAGCAACCCCAATAACAACAAACCACATTCAGGTTTTCCCACAGAAGAACTAAAGCTGAATTTGCTCCCCTGCAGCTTAAAATTATCACCCGTGAAGAAAGCTTTGTTTATACTGTAACATTTACCTATTTCTGGAGTCAGAGATCACATTCCCACTTTTCTTACTTCATTTTTAGCAAGTCATTACTCTTCTGAATGTTTCATCAATCCAAAGAGAAGGGGCAATGTCTCCCCAGCTAGTTAGCCACCAGTATAAACTGCAACAGAAATGCCTACTTCACCTGTCATTTTTTCCACATTATCAATCCATTGGTTTTTCATGGTCTCAAAATGTTCATAAGCAGCTTGATTTCCAGGATTTCTCAGGAGAATACGAGCAGCTGATACCACCTGCCAACAGAAAACATTTCTAATTAGGGAACTATCAGTATATATTGACATCACACACAGACACACAGTCCTGAAAATACATTTGTTTTTCAGGACCAGATGTGTAGCTGCTCATCTGGAATACTGCTTCATTAACTCCAGTTCAACATGCAGCTGCTTGAAGATTTACCATGCTGCTGGGATTTGCTGACACAAATACTTCTTTCTGGAACTTCAATTACAGGCTTAAATATCAAAAAGTGTTTCTCATCTAAAAATATGTCTTGAGAGCACTAAAGTATATTAATTAAAGAGCGTTTTTCCCACTTACATATTTTACTAAGCCTCAAAGTAATTTTATTTCAAGGATGAGTCACTAACGCCTCTGTCCAGAAGCTGAAGAGTAAGACATTCCACTTAATCAGCTTGTTCTACTTGGTATCACACACACAAATAATTGCCATCCCCCTTTGAAGAGCGTGAGCACCTTGTTCCTTGCTGGCGTTAACATTTTTCTCTGAGAGCAGAGACATGAAGAAAATCCCTCTGAAGTCCTCCCCTGCCTTTTTAACTGCCCTTTGAGATCAAGGACACAAACCTGTGGGGTGAGTTCCCGTGCGGACTTCACTGTTGCCTGAATGCCTTCCACAGTGGTTTTATTTGCCGTTCCCACTGCAGCTGCTTTTTCTGCTGTAGCTCCCAGCCTAGCAGCGTGGTTTTCAAAGTTGGCTGCTCTTTCATCAAACACCTGGTTGTCACAAGAGAAAAACACGTTAAAAAAGCCTAAACATCCTTCAAGAATACATAATTTCTCCAAGGTGTCAAATACCGGAGACACCTTTGTAACATCCAAACTTAATGCATCTCCTGAGAGGACACAATAAGACACAAAAGCTTTGAAGCTATTCCATTTTTTTAATTTTAACATTACTGGGCTTTCTTCTTTACTCACTCATCTGGGCAACAAAGGATCCTACCACACTGACAGCCAGGAGGTAGGAAGTACATTAATTCCTGATTACTAGTGTCTTAACTTTAAGCTTATAGCATTCTTCAGACCCATAAGTCAAAAGATATATATAATACACGGCTTTGCCCTAAAAACTGAAGCTTCACCCAGGAAAAACAATTTCCTCCTTCCCCAGTCCTTAGCTATTCAAGGCACAAGATACTTAGACAAAAAGCAATCCTGCATAAAGCCAAATTTTCCCAAGGCCTTGGGAATCAGCTTGACCAGGTTCAAATGAAACAAAACAGAGCTGCCAGTCACAGAGTTTTAGATACTCTCCATGCAGCCCACAGTTTTGAACTACAGGAAACATCACACAACAGGAGAACAGGTTCAATTTATTGATCAATCTTGACACAAATCTGACTGTTTCAGTCAGCTCATGTAATGTTGAGATGTACAAGCCAATAACTAGTGCATTAGTGGTTTTTGCACAAGAATTTTTAGCATGCTGAAGGCAACATGGTACAAATATCACCAAGCAAAAGCTTTGCCATATGCTGAAGTCAGGGACAAAACAGTTCCCAGACGTCCACAGTACAACTCACAATCTCCAACAGTCCAGAGCAGTTAGCATAAGAATCATTGTGCCGTCAGAATTAATAAGCATGTATCACAGGCTTAAGAAAAATATACCCATACAGTTTTCAAAAGATCAGTTCAGGTAAAATTAAACAATAACTGAAGCTTCACATGGGGGAAAGACCACCTGGGCACACTTGCCTCATCTCTGTTGGGAGCATCAGAAGGAGCAGTGGCTGCTACTGCTAACAACTTAATAGGAGTTGTAGTGTCACTAAAAATGTCTGAAACCTCCTGGGTCATTGCCTCTTGCATCCGCGTTTTAAGATCCTCAAAAAAAGAAAACAAAATGGAAAATTATTGCACATGATATAGGAATATTAAGTTTGCAGGGATTCAAATCCGTAAAACCTCTTCTTGGAAAAAAAAAAGGGGAAAAAGCCCATTACAATGGCGGCCATTAAGACAAAATGATCTTTAAAGCATGATCAATGAATCACTTCTTATGCAATTTGAAATAGCAGAAGCTTACCTACCACTTCTTGAAACAGCATCAGAAACCACGAGCAGTATGATTTGAGACCTTGCCCCTCAAATATGCAATGCTAGAATACCATTTTCTTTTAAAATGAGACTCTGTTTTTGCTTCTACATTGTTCAATTGAACATTGTTCAGTACCTGAAAGGAGCCTACAGGAAGGCTGGGGAGGGACTGTTCACAAAGGCTTGTATGTGATAGGACAAGGGACAATGGGTATAAACTGGAGAGGGGCAGATTTAGGCTTGACATAAGGAAGAATTTCTTCACCACGAGAGTGGTGAGGCACTGGCACAGGTTGCCCAGGGAAGTTGTGGCTGCCCCATCTCTGGAGGTGTTCAAGGCCAGGTTGGATGGGGCCTTGGGAAGCCTGATCTAGTGGGACATGTCCATTAGAACTAGATGATTTTTAAGGTCCCTTCCAATCCGAGCAATTCTATGACTCTATGATTCTATGAATTAATCCCTACAGCACGATATCAGGGACTTTGTAGATTTGCTTTAAGCATCTCAGCTAAACCAACAGGGTTTTTTGCTGCACATCTTTAACTGCTGCCTCCCCCACACAAGTGCTTTCTCAGAGGAGTGCAAACACTTCAGCACATCATGCATTTCGCAGCACAAGAGCTGATTTCTACCTTCAACGAGTCCTGAAGCTGAGCAGCAATCGCCCTGGCCTGCGGGGACTCTCCCTCCCCTCTGGCTGCGAGGTCAGCCAGCTGAGCAGCCAGCTGGTCCACGCGGTCACACTTGGCGAGCAGGTCCTGGCGGTACGGTCCCATCATGACATTGGCTAAGCGACGACCTTCTGCAACCAGACCCCGAATCGCTGCCTGGCCTGCAGTGGAAGAGGTCACATTGCATTAACAGACAGTGGGACAAAACCCGACAGGACAAATCAGAGGCACTATGAAGCCAGTGACAATTCTGAACATTAAAGCTCCGCAGTTACACTGCTTGTAAGGCAGTTTTCCACCGGTCTCTGTCAAGTTGCAGAGCTTAAACTCAACTGCTACAGAAAACACCACTGAATCCAGTTTCCACGCTTTCCTCACCTATTGCAACAGCATCAGAAGCAGCTAAATGAGAAATGTCAGAAGTGGTTTATAATAAGCTCTCAGTAGAGCAGCTCCTCAACCAAAATTCGAGGCCCACTGATAGCATGCTTGGATACTCACAGCACCTTTCTCTTTGATTAAGTAGCATTTTCCTCAGATAACCCAGAAACCATACAAGAAGTGATATTTTTAGTTCAGGTTTACAAATGTTTTTCTCCTCCCTGAAGAAACTGATCACTTATTTTGCTGAGGTAGGCGTAAAATAAAATTAGAGGTACTATTTTTGTGTGACAATAAGATCGAGGGACAGTCTGAAGTTTGTCTGTTCCATAACACACATTCTTCTATCCTTCACCAATGTTTCCTTTCCAGAAGACACAGAGAATCACAGACCAGCTCAACTCAGCAATATTGCAACCAGGACCTGGCTATAAACCTCCAGCCCCAAACGCAGGTCTCCACATTGGCGGAGAGATTCCATGCATCCCAGGAGCAGTAGTTTTAATCATAAAACTCACTAACAAGTTTAATCAGAAGACTGTGGGGGCAAGAGCGGACTGACCACTTACCCACTCCTCGGTCAGCTACAGTAGGATTGTCGATCCACCTCTGCGCTTGCTCAATCTTCCCCTCCAAATGGACGGCTGCTTTCACTGGCCTGGTGTTGGCTACAGCCCTGTTCGTTTTGGACTGCAAGTTCTGGAGCGACGTAGCTATTTGCTTAGCCAGCGCACGGGCTTCGTGAGAGTCGCCTTTCCCTCTAAGGATTAAAAACAGTACAGTCAATTACAGATCATTCACGGCTAACCCCAAATTCAGCAGGAAGACATAAGGGAAAATACTTTGGGTTAAATAGGTTAAATTTGACCTTTGAGTCTCAGAGCAAACCATGCAGATCTGCCATCCGTAAACCCCCACCTCGCACTTCCTGCTCTGGCACCTGGATACATCGATGCTCAGCACAGTGCTGAGATGGGGGAAGGCACGGTGCTGCCAGAGACAATACTGATGCACAACTTGGATTGCCCGTACTTACAGCTGTCTTAGAGCTGCTGCAATAATGCCACACAGGTTAGCAGCTGAAAAATAAGCAGCAACAGACGCAAGGCTACATATAAACTTGAAAAGAGGCAGTACATCAAGACCCATAGCAGCTACATATCCAGAAAAACTTGATTGAAGTGTCCAACTAATGAAGAAAGAAAAATATTCCTCTCCATATCACAGCTGGGCACAGATGAAGATTCCCCATTTATACAGTCACCATTTTTCCACCTCCACTCTCAAGCATCCTCTTTGCAAAACTGATACAGAAATATCAGCTGCAGCTGAGCGCCAAACTTGCAGTAACCGGGCTTTCTTCAAACCTTATCTTTTCTGTAGCTTGCAGTTATAGCTTAGAACACTGACACTGTGTGCTGGATATTCCACCTCAACATTTAGTTAACCGCTTAGGAAAAAACAGCTGTGACATCTCGCTGTATAAACACATTGCACATGATCTGGTTCCTGTGAAGTCCTCTGACAGTACAAAGGAGCTCAAACTTTTGGCTTCAGTTTGCCTGTCAAATATTCCATAGGCAGTAGAAAAAGTATTTTGTAGATAATACGACTCTAGTTATGCCTTTTTCTTGTGGAGAAAGATAGTATTAGTTGGGCCTTGGGACAGAAATCATTAGGTTAAAGCATTAAAAGCGAGACCATATTTTATACATTAAATTTTTAGACGATGTCAAAATGTTAGCTTTTTACCTCCTAGGAACAGAACTGAACAATTCTTCACATTCAATTATCACTAAACACAGAATAGAAACTCAGAAGTATAAGATGTCCATTCCCAGTTCTTTGAGGCAAATACACTCCCCAATTCATCATCGATGTTCTGATTTAGCACAGTGCTTGAACTGCAAATGAAAGTCATTCAAATAAATTGCTGGTGATGAAAGCAATACGTACTGTCGCCGCAGTTCTGACAGCTTAGCTGCCAAAGGAGCAATCTCCCCCAAGGAACGAAGGATATCATCTCTTTCTTTAGGCTCCTCACAGAGTTCCGCAACTTTCCTGGCTTCAGCCATAATTCCTCGAATATATTCTTCTCCTTCACTGCCCCCATTAGGGTCTGCAAGCCAGTTCTTCACAGAAAGAAATTGCATGTGAGGGAAGAACAACAGTAGTATTATTTCTACAGAGATGTTCAAACAAAAGTGAAAATCAATAGAGCTTTCTAAACTTCATTTAGGAAAAAAACACTTTTCAAAAGCAATTTCTGTTTATTAGATACCATGAATTTTTCCCATTGTCTGGCACATTTTCTGTTTTGAAAACAATGTTAAGCTAAATGAAGCCTACCCAGAGATTTTACACTCTCCCTCTTCCCAACATTTGCCATCAGTATTTTCAGAGGTAACATTTAACTAGTGGCTTTAGAGATCCCGGATCTGGCTTTTAGAAGAAAAAAAGAAAACAGATGCTTCTGTGCACAGTGTGGCATTCTTTACAGAGTTCTTCCTAAAGAATTTCATTATTATTTAATTCAAGATACATATTATTAATATGTATTTATACATATGTAATTATACACACATACATTTAGACAAGGTGTGTACATATATAAAAGGTTCATCGTTTGATGACCGCCACCCTCAGCGGGTAATAGGCTGGCCATTGAGGGAGACCGAACAGCTCCAAAAATAAAGATCAACTCAAACAAAAAGTAGTTTCATAACCATTGTTTTGCTTTTGTTATGACTATGAAGTTCTAAATCCTTATCCCCACTCGCAAGGCAAAGCCCAAGGAAAGGGCTCTGGTTTTACCCGCGGGTACGTCTGTGCAGCCTGAAACTCTTCTACTCTTCTCTTTAATGAGATCAGTTTGCGTTTAAATTTAGGGTGTTTCCTCATTTTAATTTCACAACCTTGACACTGTTAGCAATGCTAAAAAAACTGGAAAAAAAAAGTTGTAAGCTGCAGCAAGATTCATAGCAACCTGAAAATTATTGAAGGTTTTTCTGTGTAAAGCAAGTATCCCCTACACATTCTTCCCCACAAGAAACTGTGTTGTGTTTGGAAACAACTGCAACAGTTCAGTGTAAGAGCTCTAACGGCAGCAATGTAACTGTGTTCTGCAGTATTTATGAAATCAGTAGAGGTACCTGAGCAGCATCAATCTTCTTTGCAATTGCCTGCTTAGAGTTTGTCATGGCCTCCAGCTTGCGGGCTGCATTCTCCACCTTTGCCGTAAGCAAATCCAGACCTTGAGAGACCTGCTGTGCCTTCTGCATGGCCATGGGCGTCGCGCCCTGTCCTCTGCCCAAGACAAAGAACAGCACAGACTCGCTCAGGGTTTAACAAAGCTCTTCTCTAATGAAGAGGCAACAAAACCTGTTTGTAAGCATTCCCAGAATTATTACAAGAGATATAGGATTTAATCAGGTTGATTTTTTCCTTAACAACAAAAATAACGTGAGGAAGAACAAGAAGACTTTAAAACTAAGGACATATTTTTCTCCTTTCCAGAATTTGACATTTAGCCTCCTCAGAAGAACGCACATTTTTTATACGTCACTGACTATCTGATGATTCAGTTCCACTGAAGTACCCGGCAGGGCCTGTTATCTCCTAGATTGCCGAAAGGCAGTCAGAAGCTGTGTCTCACCACACCTAAGCGAGAACAGCAAGGTTGTAAGTGAAAATAAGCTAAGTCACCTCAGACACATGGGTGGACAAAGTACACTGAAGGTTACAGGCTATTGGTAAGACTTATTAAAATGGAGGAAAGGATGCCAGCAACACAAGTGGACACAACTGCAGAAAACAATTTACAGCACTAGCATTGCTTGTTCAGATGCTTAGAAGCTGAAAGTCGGATAGAAAGATTACTTCAAATCCGTATGTCTGAGAAAGTGAAATGAAAAATTGAAGTGAAAAAGGCAAAATAAAGGAACTGGCCTGCTCTCCTGCAGGTTAGGAAGTGACACAAGTGCAAGTTCAGAGAAACCATTTTAACAGTATTGGAAAATTGTCCATCAAAAGTAACGGATTTACCTCGCTCTGAGGTCAGCCAGCTGATCAGTCATCTGGCCAAGTGTTTTGCATGTTCCCAGGATCTCTCTGCGTTCTTTGCCAGCACACAGCTCTCCAGCTTTTCCAGCTTCATCAAGGATCTGCCTTATTGCTTGCTCCCCGGCATCCCCTAAGATGCAGGGTCAGTCAGTACAACAAACAAGGCATCCCTGGGCATGGATGAGTCAACTGCGAGTCTCATAGAACAGAACAGTGTCTCATCATGTGCCACTACATCAATTGCATTAGCTTCAGCCATGAAAATGCATTTATCAAAACTGAGAAATACATCAAATGTGATAATTCTAATGAGACAGTATTTCTTAAGGTCTTAAAGTGCATCATGTGCCATGTATTTCAAGTCATTTAATCATTCTGTTATCATAGTTTAGTTTCTGTCAACACTTTATTTATAGAATCTGTAATTACAGAATAATTTAATACATGGCAAGATTCATGTAACCTAACTACAGCAAGTTACAAATCTGACTTGATTTTGGCTGAAGAAGAAGCAAGAACAACATTCCTTTTACTTGCAGGCCATCCTGATCCCATCCTCACGGATAGTGGACGTACCAGCACCCATAAAGTACTAGGTCCTCATGAACTTATAATAATGAAATGGGCTCAAAGGAACACTTGGATGACAAACATTCTGAGGTCAGTTCAAAACAACACAGCCAGTAAAATCTGATTTGCAGCAAGTTCTACAGTTATCTTTGCATTCATCCTTAGCTACTGAATTTTTAATAGTTAATTTAATTAATTGCCCATGTCAGTGACAAAAGGCTTTGGAAATAACTTTGAGGCTTCTGGAATTGATTGTGGCAAGAGGAAGAAGGTCAGAAAGTATACAAGCAGCAGCTCGACAGCTATCAACAATTCACTTCCAACTTTCACAACTCCATTATTTCGACTTCAATTCCAGAGGAAGTCTTTCAGATAAGGTTTTTCAAAGTTTTAAGATGCATACAAGGGCAAAACTTTTATGTAAGTAAAGGTGACTGCAGTTACAGTGTTCATGGCAGGTTCTCCTATTAAAAAAAGCTGTGTTAAGACTGACAGAAAATCACTTAAAGATCACCGTTAGGCACATGTAAAGTTCTACAAATTTGAAAATACAGAGGGAAGGATTCTATGTATTAGCAACAACTGCAGTTAAATACCATTTAATGGCAATTTACGGGCTTTTGCTTTTACTATTGGAGCACCAAGAAAACTGTATGTTATACAGTCCGAAAAGCAGCAAAGCTTTCCAGATCATTAGACGCAACTTGTTCCATCTCCAGTATCTAAAGAAGGGGATAAATACAGGCTCCTTCTGCCTGATTCACTACATACAGGTTATTAATGCTTAAAGGCAATTTTGTCTTGCACAATGGAACTATTCAGACCTTTAAAAAATAATCAAAATACTTTGTCCTGGTTTGTTTTCTAATATTACCTGGAGGCGCATTTGGATCTCTCAGCCAACCTTTTGCCTGGTTCATCTTTGAATCTATTAAGGCTAAGGCTCTTTTCATGGCTTCAGTGTCCTTTACAGAAGAGAAACCGTCAAAATTATTCTCAAAAATACGAAAGCACGAACAGTCAACACAGCCAAAGCAGACAGAAGTTTTATAAAGCACAGTCTACTTACAGAAACACACCCATGTAAGCAGCTCAAACCCCATTTTCAGACTAGCAGGTCATAGTCACTTCTTTCCAATTAAGACAGACATTTTCAATTCACTCAAAATGCAGAAAATACGCATGCATATTTAGCGTGTTTTTTATCCCTTTATTTACTAGTGGCTTTATTTCTAAAGTCAGAGCTCTAATAAGCGCATGTCTTGGAGTTAGTTCCTTTTTTTCCTTAGTGTACATCAGGGGACATAGAAAAGTTGTAACCATGAGATTAAACTTCCTAAAACCAGCAATTGGCCAGTGAATTTTACCGCTTACTTCTGTGTAAGAGGCTGCACATCTGCATTTTCCACCTGATCTGCTGCTCAAAGTTAAACAGCTGCTATTTGCAGAAAAATAGACTGCCAGCTAATTCCTAGAATTCTCAGATATGGAGTTTAACATCTTTGTGGAGACAGACACACATGTTCACACATGGTTGTTTCAAACTCAGAACTTTTTTGCCAGGAGCATACGAGAAACTGCTGCTTTAACTTTTCTGCTGCTATTCTCCAACTCCTCTTTGACTGGAGGACATAAACCTACCCAGCGCTCATTGCTCTGCATACTCTGTCAATTGTTCATGTGTCATCTCTCCACTAGAGGCCAGAAGTTTTCTGTCTCCCACAAGTGGAGATAGCGAAAACAGTAACAAGTACCTTAAGTATAAAGTTGGGAAAAACCCAAAGGAGCTTTTTATGACATGTCACAGAAATAATCGGAAAGTCATCTAATATCCCATGATTAGTACACAGACAATGAAAAATAAGCCTGGCTTTCATGCTGTTAACTGAGCTGTCCACGTCCAACTCCTAGGAAGAGAAGCCTACTAGCATCCAGGTTCAGTATCTGGTACAGCATGTGATATCCTGACAATGCTGAAGGACTGCCACATTCCTGGGGAGCTGTTCATTCTGTGTGCTTACTCTCAAAGATACAGCATGGCAAGCACTGGCATTCAAGCCAGTTTTTGTTTTGCCATATTGGTCTGTCAGCTACTCACATGGTGCTAAAATATAATTCATCAACTAGCTTTCTCAAAGGTCATGCACCACTCTGCTGGATCATTGTAAGAGCTCTTGAAGGGCTCTGAGCACCAAGGCAAAATACTTTTCAGCTGGGAGACTGGTTCTTAAATTGCTAGAAATGGGATTCAGAGATGAGGTCAGGACCTGTTTGAACAAGCCCCAAAAGGGGAGGATATGCAGGTAGGAGTTGGAGACAAGTGCTTTCTTTTCAAAGTCACTTCTCTACAGCTCAAGAGTTGTGCATTTAATACATAAGAGACAAGTAAATAATCACTTAACGATTCAAGTGTCTATAAAACGCCTACTGGCTGTGAAGGCAGGTGTTACAGTTTTCTGTTCCATACATGGGCTGAAGCCACTTCCATTTGGAATGGACAGCCTGCTCAGAAATCATCTGAAACAAAGAACTAAAAAGGCGCCAGATGTTGTTGATGAGATCATAGGTGTGGGATGGACAAGAGAAGGAGAGTGCTGGGGAAACTGTCTTTGCCTCTCCCTTTTAGTAAAACACAGGCTTTTGGTGTCCCAGCTGCCTGCAGAGCCCCTGAATCTAAGTCTTATATCAAGGAACAAAAATCAAGATTTGTTTACACCCATGATTCTAATTGCAAGCACTACACAAGCAGTAACAGGATCCGTCTGTCCCATCAGACAAAGGCTACTCAACTGACTGCTCCAGTGTAAACCTTGCTATCCTGTGTGGCTCTGCACTCAGGTCTGCAAAACACTGTGCCCTTCTATTTAAAAGGTCTGGTTAAATCCTAGTGTGGCAGTGGAAGTGTTCCAGTACAACTGCTCTTAAAGCACAGATTTCCCATCTGCACAGCTCAAACTGCCACGGCAAGGAATCCCTCTCAGCCTTAGCCTGATAAGGAGTTTCCATTGCAATGAGAAGAGTAGTTTTCAAATAGGAAATTAGAACACGTCCTTCACTAGGTTTGTTGGCACTGCAGTTTTGTTCCTGCCACAGCTGTCTCTGGTGTCAGACACTTGGCAGGCAACAAAGGTGCAGCAATCCTGAAATGTCTGGGCTTTGCAACAATTCAGGCTGTTTAGTGGGAAGACAAAAGTAGAAATACTCAATTTAACCAAAACAAAGGTCTTGCTGCTTGTAAGTGTCTTGATATTCCTGGAGTTGTTAAAATGACTTGTTCCTTCCTGAACAGCTAAATATGTTTAAAATTTTCCTCTTTGTGATTTGTCAACAGAATATCATTCGCAAGCAAGAAAAGAAAAAAGCCTACAGCTATCCTTCAAAAAAGTTTCCTATAGCATAAGATTCTTCTGCTCCTTTCCCCACAGTCCCCTGTTGGCAAGGGGAATTTCATTAGCAAAAGCAGTCCTATTACCTTTTCAGAAGAGAGGAAAAGAGATTAACTTAAGTTGTTCCTCCAGTTAAACACTAAGGCAACATTATCTGAAAGGAAAACTTGGCTTTTGGCAAATGGGTTCCTAAAGCAAATGAGCGGTTCATTCAAGACACCTTTATGCATTGCTTCTGCTATTACCAAGACTTTTGAGGCTATTCATGAGGCAGGTGGTATTGCCACTGCTCTGAAAAGGAGGACAATAAATCCTATACAAAATAAATCCCCTGTTGGACATACTGAGTCAGAGGCTGTCTTTTAAAGTGGTCTAGTCTAGCAATATCTGCATTTCATTACCAAAGAAGGCAATGCTGAAGGAAACGGCAAAGCCAGCCTTCTGGCAGAACAGATAGCTTAGTCACCAGGCCAGGGTCAATCCTGCAAGATACCAGATACTTCTCAGCTTTCTATAACTTGTAACTCTCTCCCTTTCTGTGGAAATGGAAGATGATTGAATTGAGCATTACTTCAAATTTATTTAAAAATAAACACTAATAACGCGTGAGAGAAAGCTAAAATGAAAAGTCCATAAAATGAAAAGTTCAAGGAACAAAGGGACAAAGCTATGAACGGAAGAAATAAACACAGATTTGGTTTTAATTCATATTGTGTTAGAGATCAGTATTTAAATTCTAGATCAGCATGCTATTTTAAAAAAATCCCATGTTGGTGCAGGCAGAGATTATTACAACCCAGTAACAGTAACATGCATTTATTTGGGCGCCTACAGAAAGACCATAAAATAGTTTACAGACAGGGCTACAGCTCTGGCTCCATTCACCTGTTCATTCTTCACTGCCTTTAGGGAGATTTTGTGATACTTCAGTGTTTAAACAATTCAAGAGAGAATAATAAACAAACCAAACTCGAACATCAAGGGTAGCATGTACTACAGGTAAAAATTCCAGCTTGTCATCCCCAAACACCCTTACTTTGCTCCACAAGAGCATGAGGAAGTATCTTTCCCTTGACTGCCGGGCACTAACGCACGCGACAGTCATCTTGAGCTCCTGCTTCTCCCTCCCAGAAAAATAACAAGTCAATGTTAGATATCTCTGCAAATGCAGGAAGGGGTCTGAAATAAGTGGCCTTTAGCAAATCAGTTCCTGTTGCTCCATCCCACTGCAGTTTGTAACTCAAATTTTTTTGTTAGAACTGTTTGGTTAATGCCCAGCGCTACAGTGCCAAACCGTCAGTAAACCTTATTTCAAAAAACAAAGTACAATTAAGAAGTTCTAAGTTGAGAACAGAATGATACTTCTATTACACCAGTCCTCGCAACATATTTATGCATTATACATAATGGCCAATCTTTGCATTTGGAAACATTAATACGCCAACTAATTTCTTAATAAAATCCTTCATTAATCTGCCTCATTAGCAGGAGAAGTAAGAACTTTCTATGGCTAAATTGCCAACTTTTCGCAACAGTTATTTTTTTACCACACAGTTTTCCTAATTTCCTGTGTAAAACAAAACAAAACAAAACTGTATTTGCATTATGTAAAATACAGGAATCCCTAAATCTAATAATAAAACTGAATTGGAAGAACCACATGTACAAAACTGAAGTTTTAGGCCTAGACCTGAGGAACACGAACCATTTTAAACTGAAGGAAAGCTGCTGGTGAAATACTATGGAATGGACAAAATTCCTGCTTTAATAAAGCTTTCTGGGCATGCAGAAAGCTTGTTCCTGCATGACTGGAGCCTTTATTTGTAGCTACTGAGACTAGGAATTTAACACAGAAGCACCCAGCAAGAATATCTTCTAAAACTTTGGACTAACTCTAATCAGACACAAAGACAGTCATAATGCAGTTCTGCTTGCAGTTACCATTCTTTCAGTGACAGCCAGTTCTCCTTGTAGCCAGAGAGAGCTGTTAAGAACCTTTTAAAACTCTGTGTGTGTGTACATAAGTGTGGTGTCACAGCTGGCACACAAAGAGATGCACAGCACACAGTCTGCACGCAGCACAAAACCCCACAGACATGCTGGTTTGGGTTTAGTATGAGGTAGAGGTGTCGGGTGTGGAAGAAAGCTTACCTTCTAAAGGTGAGGGAAGGGGAAGGAACAGGAGAACAAAAACAAAGATGCATAAAGTAGTCACAATAAGGAAGTGACAGTGACAAAATATCTCAAAAGGCAAACTAAGGGTCAAGTGCCAAACAGTATAGGCCAATGTGATTTTAATGCCTAGATTACGTCAGTGTTAGGCTGTCTGCAAGATTCCATTTGTTAATGAGTCTGGCTTCCGCTTTCAGTATTTTATTTAAATACATTTAGAGTTACTTGTTTCTCACAGCACTAATCCTTAAGAACATCCCTTCAGCAATTTACTTCAAGGTACTTGAAAAACCTGGCAGGAACTTTAGTCGTACAGTTACATTTTGTGGCAAGCCCACAATAACACTTGCTAATTCACCTGTCAGACCTGCTTTATGGTCTGTCCCTTCAGCATATCCCTTAAGAGCACCACTGAACTCCAGGCACGTGGCCGCAGCCACTTGTAAGGCTAAATACTGAGGACCAATGCTGTGCTCGTGCCAGCTTCACAACCATCATACTGATCCGGAATGGCTGTGCAATCTAATGGGTATTTCTTTAGACAAGGCAAACACTTGATGTTTACTCCCCTGTACAGACTAAAAATGAGGCAGGGGGAAAAGAAGGAAGGGTTTGAGGAGGGAACCCCAAAAACTGACTAAAATTTCTCAACTTCAGGCCTTTTGCACAAGGAATCCAAGAGCAACCCGCCTCTTCTAGGAGAAAAATCTAAGGTCATCGCCCTTACGAACATCTAGCTACAAGACCAGCTCAATGTATAAAAAAAAGAGCTTTTTACCTAACTTTCTTCTGTCAAATATGATTATGGCTGAGCCACCTTCACCGGCCAAGCTCCTTTCACTTAGCTTATTGAGACAGAGCTAATTTTGAAAGATACATTAATACAATCATCTCTAAAGACGTTTCTTGACCTTGAAGAGATCATACAATGAGATTACAGTGATATGAAGTTGATATACTAATAGATATTTCAGTCTCAAAACACAAGTTTATAAAACATACAACACATTAGATAGAAATTAGGCTTCTCTATACAATGCAGGTGTGAAACATACCTTGCTTGCCCAGGCATCTTCATCCCAGGAAGTGAGTTGTAACACACGGATTATTTCATTTATCTCAGCACTCATTTTCTCTACCGTGAAATTGCGATTTTTCAAGGCCTCTTCTATTCCCTGGCTTTTTGAATTTTTTGTGGTTACGAAAATCTTCATAGCTGTGAAAATACCAATTAGAAAAAGGTACATACAGAATAAGATAAGTGCTAAAGGTGGCCTCCTACTGCGTTAATACAGGGGCAGTACATTTTGTTTTGCATGGACCATTTTATCTCAAAGAGATTGCAGTTTTAATACAAGCAGCACAGTGATTTGCAATCAGTACAGAAGCTATGTCAAGGCTGTGATTTTAATAAACGTTAAGTACTCCAGCTCAAGAGACATAGCAATTCAGAGTGATACTAAAAATCCAAGCTGAAAATACCTGAAATAAGTACTGGCAACAGCTCCTTCACGGTATTCATGGAGTTTACCAGCATAACCCTATGTTCCTGATGAGTTAATTCCTGTTGTCTCTCGTCAATCATTTTGGCCATCTTTGTCATTCCTAAAAATTAAAAGTAATGGGACGCAGTAATAAAGAAACGTAATACTAAGCTTGACTGTTGCAAATTAGACTTCTAAACAAGAACAAAGTGTAATGAGTGATGAAAATTATATTAAAGCTTAAAAATTAATTTTTATATTAGCAGCTGTTACTTAAAACACATTCCAGATGCTGCAGAGAAGCCACTGATTTGAAATGTAGCCACTATGCGGAGTGGAATGGAATCCTCGAAATTATCAATTGAAAATCCCATCAATAAAATAGGAAAATATTGGAAATGACTACATCAGCATATCATGTCACCTCATGAACTTGGAAAGCTAATTTATGGGTTTTTTTTCCTTTTCTATTAAGACTTGATGGGAGCCTTCAAGGCAGAAAAAGCAAACATCAGGGATTTTTTTGTTTGCCTTGAGGTTCTATCACATTCATGACCATGTACACTAAAAATCAACAAATGTTTCATGCTGGAAGTAGAGAGAAGTACATGATTCCCTTTTTAGGCTTCTGTTATTTGAAAGGAAAAGTGGTTCTAGTGATTCTACTAATTGTTACTGCTGTAATTCAAGCTCACTTAACCTTTTTGTTATGTTAAGAATCCTAATTTATTAGCAGCAGAAAAATAATTCAGTCTAACAGTATACAACATTCTCCTAGTTTTGTCTCCTACAAGGGAGTTGCCCCACAACAGCATCACTATAAATCACCTCAAACTTGAAGTAACAAGTACTGAAGGAGCATCAAATAATGAATAAAAAGAATTTTGCTAGCAGCTCTGTTTTTGTGTTATACTGCGAGACAGCCATTTCCACAACCTCATTAAGATGTTAAGAGATGATACACAGCTTACACTACTCCAATCAATTCCTCCTAGGCCTAACCATCTCAGTTGGCATAGATATTCTATCAGGTTCACGGACTTTATAGCTGTGAGTGCTTAATTACACAGTTTTTTCAATACTTTTGTTCTACTCTTGCTAATGCGTGCTTACTTCCCTCATAGAACACAACGCAGGAAAAGTACAGTACATATTGCCTGTGTAATACATATCATTCACCAATATCTTAGCACTTCTGCATTCATACGAAAGAATGCGAGTCTAAACCCAGTCATCATTTACCCTCTAAAACACTCTCAAACAGGCACTTTCAAAGCAACTGCTTTATCATTGTCTAAGCACTCAGAACTTGGGTGAGGGAGGTGCTGGGGGGAACAAAAGGCAGAGGGAAAGACTATAGTTATTATGTTTGCGATAGGCTGTAGCAAACCAAACCTGGCCCCAGGTTCTTTGTGTATGTCACCAAGTCCTCCATAGTCTCTACGACTTCTGCCACAGTCAGATATTCCAATATTCCCTTGCAGACACGAATGATTTTGCGGACCTAGAAAAGGAACGTTCCATCATTTACTAGCTGAAGCCAAGTTACGTTTGGATAAGAAGTGCAAGCCTATTATTAGAGCAAAAGAGGTACGACATTTGCTACCATGACATGTGGGTGATCACAAAGGTGTAGGACAGTAAGTTAGCCACAATGCCATTACTCGAGAGTGCTGTATTGACAAAGACAATATTCAATCAGCATCCCAATGCTCAGGAATGAAAGATTCTACTCCAGTGATTTTGCTCCACATGATAAATGAAGGACAGTACTGAGGAAGCTGGTTATAAGGAAGGGCATTTATGTATGCTGGGATGTTTGACGTTTTTCATTGCAATTTCATCAATTAAAAAAATGTTTAACTTAAATCACAAAGCAAAACCATATAGAAAGCAGACTCCAAGCTTTCAGAAGAAATATACACAATATAGCTTTATATATGGATAAAGCATTATCCAGTATTCCACTGGGAAAGGTAGATCCAACATCTGAAACATTCCAGAAAAGCCTGTGAAGATTCTATTTACCTCTGGACACCTGCCTCAGCTTAACCCTCTCAGTTCACACTTCGTTCCAGAACAGAGTTGCACATCAGCTAATTTTCAAACCTCCCAAACCACCCTATTTCTGACACCACCACATAGAATTCTCATTGAAGAATGAATTAATTAAAGATTAATTAGTTTCAACCACATGCAGTGGTCAGTCCCTAAAGCAGGATAATTCCCTCTAAAACTCATTTAAGTTTTGCCCCAGTACTACTTTATCTCCAAACACAGCAGGACAGAGGTACGCCAAGTTTACTACTTGTGAAAAGTCATTCATTCCAGACTGATATTTTCCTTTTGGTTAACATGCAGATGTCAGACTCATTCAACACAGCTTTAAGTCCACAGAGGTCAACTCATTTCCTAAACACTGGGAGCAGGGAGATTAAAAGGGATGAACTTTCTTGCAATTCTGTCCTATAGCAGTTCATAATATCTATTAAAAGCCATTTAAAATAACATGTAATCACAAGGGCCACAGAGCAGTCCCACAGCACTGTCCTCATTCCAGAGGAACATGCTAACAGTACCACAAGCTGATTTTATGAGACAAGGATGCCATGTTCGACTACTCAAGAGCAGCAAGAAGGGTAATACAAATTCATAGATTAACATTGAACAGGTAAAACTTAGGATTAACACCAGTGTTCCTAACAGCGTGAGCTTCATTCCCTCACAGCAATGTGATATTTGCCATTTAGAAATGAGCAAGACTCCACATTCTCAGGAGGGTCACAGGAGTTAGTAAGATTTGTAGCAAAGAAACATTTTCAAATATAAGACACTCAAAACCCTTGTTAAGTTTCCTTGTAACTCTGACTTTTTTGCCCATCTCAACATGGACAAACAGCACCTCAGAGCCACTTTCTGGCTCCTGCAGCAGCCAAAGCATAGCAACTGTTATATCTATCAGAACACATCTTCTGGCTGAGCAGCCAGACAGACCAAATCTGTATCACCACCCCTGCCCTAAGGCTAATTGAACTGCCAAACTAATGAGTCGGACAGACATGTTAGGAAGCGGCCGGGGGCTTTTCAGAAGGAAGACAGAATATAAGGATCAGTAATGGATATGGTGAAGGGAGCACAGAATAGTGTCAGAAGATCTAAGACAGGGTTGACTGATGGGATTTGGCCTTCTGAGGAACAATCAGAGGCAACGCCTAAACATTATGTCATACAAAGATATGCTTAACAAAACAGAGTAACAAGCCTAAGCTCCTTTGGACAGAAAGGAATGCAAAACATGCTTCCAATCCAGCTGAAAGGATCAAACCCACACAGATCTACTCAACAGTCAAGATTGGCTAATTCAGCTGGGTCGACATTTCAATTAATAACACTGTTGACCTATGTCAGTCATGTTGGGATTCCTACCTCTGCTTCATCAAATGTCAGAAGTAAGTCTGATGTTCCAGAAAGGATGCCCCTCGATCCATCAATTAGATAGTCACGAGCTGGTACCGAGTAAGGATCTGCTTGCAGCATCTGGGCTGCCCGAACAAGTTTGGTACAGGCATTCTCCACTCTGTGTAAAGACAGAACTTGCAGGTTAGTTTCTTGTGGATTTGACTTGAGAAAATGCTGGATTTGTTTTTAACTTTACCACTTAAAGCACCACAAGCAAACTCATCTTTCTACATCTTTACAGTTTAAAAAGCAAGATTATTTCATGTATTTATTTTAACAAGAAAATAACCAGCAACCACAAAACAGTTACTCAGAAGTGACGCAATCTTCCAACGAAGGGAGTGTTTGAAGTATCCCAGGTACAGCAGTCAACATAAAGCCATTAACGAGAGGTCTCAACACAGCAAAACACCTTTCATTGTTAATGACAAGGGCAGGGGACAAAATTATTCTCTTAGGACTTCACAATCAAAGTAATTGTTAACCTTCATCAGCCCCGTATTTGCATTGTCATTCCAGAAGCAACTGCTATTAATAAATACTAAATAACTCCACATTAAGACAAAGAACACAGAAAACCCTGTGCCCTGCTCACTGAAGCTGTAGTGCAGCTCTTCAGAGCCTGTTAACACTCCTGACAGAAACAGCATTTTAAACAGCCCCAAGATGCAGTGATAAGGTATGAATTTCGAATGCAGCTTGCAACTCCACACTTAAACAGAAATGAGGTTCTGCAAATTATTCGCAAGTATATCATTACAATAAGACAGAAGGTACTACAATAAGCAGCTGCAGACAGAAATTAGGTTCCATTACACCATTTAATACAAACTTTTTAAAATATGAAGAACTGGAACACTGAAAAGTTTGAGTTTGTTCTCTTGTTGTAATTACTTGATGACAGCTTAGAGAAATACAAAGTTCAGACTTCACTTCTGTGTCAGCTACGCTACTCACAACTGCAGTTACCGACTATACTGACTGTTACTTTCCTCCATTCTCTCCCGTTTCTTTGATTGAAGCGTAAGTGCAGTTTGATACAGAGGCTCTACGTGAGTGCCATGCACTCATTCAAGTTAGGTGAGGTTCCAACAAACCCTTTTATTACAGCAACAGTGCTTCTTATCACAACTGTTTCATGCCTGTTACATTTCATGCTTGTAGCCCATTTCCTACTGACCACCTGCGCACAGTTTTATTTTACTTCCAGTTAAATACTCTGGGAAGGTTAAATAGTTGTTCAATTTCCACTCCATGTTCCTTGTTAACACAAATGGCAAAACTTAATGGTTGCATCAAGATTTAACCATACTAGAAATAAGACACTTATTAGAGGAAAACATACTTCATTCAGAAAGTGAAGTTTTCTTCTAATGGCTCCCTAGAGTAGATGGAGTTGGGCCAGCCGACCTTACCCTAACCTGCTCTCTAGTGAGGCATCTGCTCAGTACATCAGACGTGGGAACTCATAACTGAGTAAGAAAACCCAGGAGGACTTCACAGCAGAAAGTGGGAATGGTCTGCTCATTACCATGCAATGTACCCAGTTGTATTATCAAAGTCAACTGACTTGACTAAATTAGATTTCCACACTTGCTTCTCAAATTTATTCTTTCTGACTCTGCCAAGAAAGGGATTAAACAAATCAACTCTTCAGCCACCTCAGAAATACTTCATTTCCTGCAGTTCAATTTCATGGTCATTTGTTTAATACTAATAATAGCTCAAGGCTGGCTTTTTCATTTGTCAAGAAAGGAATTAATGTAAATGTGTATGACAACAGAAGACACCATAATTAACAAAAATAAAGCTTCTTAAGATCCAAAGTCTTCTTTAACACTTTTTAGTGTAGAACCTCCAAAAGGTAAACTTGCGTTTTACTTGTACAATGTCTGTCTTGTATAAACTTCCCAATGCTTTTGTAAGACTCCAGGAGCATGCACTACATACAAAAAAGCAGACTGGCATTTAAAACATCAGTCACCCTCCTGTAAAGCACACATGCTGGGGAATAAAAGATTAGAATTTTTGGGGAAAACGTAATTCAAATAATTTAAACAAAATCAACTTAAAACCCACTAAAAATACTCACTGCTATGATCTTCTTGTTCCATCACAAGAACCAAACACATTCAAAAGTTCTGAGTGGAAGTTCATTGCTATGGAGAATTTTCTATTCTCTGTATTATATTACAACCTAAAACCCCTTCAGCTTTATTAAAAAAACCCCCATACATTAATTTTTGAGACATGATTACAACGAAGTTGTATTAACACCAGCCAGATTCTTTGTGGAGAAGACACAGGTCTTATTTCCAATCATACTGCTTTTGGTAGCCAATCAGCTTCGCTCCTGCTATTGTCTTTATGAAATATGAGGACAAAAGTTTTGCTTTATGCTGAACCATCATTTTAGAGTTTAGGGTTGACCTCTGCTTTTCCCGGAGAAGCCTGCCCAAAAATGCCAGACAATGCCCTTGGTGTTTGAATAACCCTTGGTTCCATTTCTAATTACTTGTTGCAGTCAGTAAACTCACTACTCTGGAAACTTGCAGTTCTAGAAATAGAAATTAAAAAGTAAATATTTTTATATTAAAACTAATTTGTTAATGCAGTTACCAAAAATGCAGCTCCAGCCTGCCTACCAAAACAGCTTCAACACTGAACAGCAGTACTGCTTGATTTGTTAAATGAGTTTGCATGTGCAAGCGAAACACAGAGAAATTTCTATTCTCAGCGTAAGCAAATCAGGTGTCTCTCTGTTCTTTACCTAGAGATTACAGCTTGTTCCTTCTGTACCACAGAAGTATAACAAGCAATATGAACACATTGAAAAACATCTGATGTAAATTATATGCATTACTCACACTCCCTGATGATTAAGACAATTAAGATAAAGCCAGCATTGTTTAATTCCAGGTCAATAGTTCCAATGTGGTTTGTGTCAGTAGCAAGCAAAGGGATGCATGATAGCTTCCCCGGCAGCCAACAAATTATTTTGCTGCACATCCCACTCCCACTCAAAAATTTTACAGATTACCATCACATAGATTCATTCTGAACCCTCAATGCCAGGCTCAGGCAAGCCAACACCTAAGTCTCTGAAAAGAATAAGCAGATCATCTCCCCTCATCCTCCAAGAGTTTCCCTCAGGACTGAGAGTCTTTTTGGATGGAGAAACTAAGGACAGGGAACACAGTGCTAGTGCATGCGCACTGCTGCTTATCCCATCATCTGTGTGCCAGTCCAAGTGCTGCTGGTGCATTTCCTCAGAGAGGAATGCCAGTTTCTGAGCTAACACTTCAGAAACAAAACTCCATCCTTCTCAGGAAAGGAAAAGCCAACCTTCACCTGTGTCATTTTCTGCATCCAAATTCTGCTCTGAAGGCAGGAACAGGTACGAGTCACTTGTCCCTACTCCACAAGTATCAGTGACAATACACTCCATGGTATTAACAAGAAACTAGTAATGTAACCTGGTCCATTTTTATATAAACCCCAGACTAACAAAAAGAAACCCCCAAAAATGCAAGGAATTGTCACACCTACAGGCCATTGAAAAGTCTTCATTCTTGTAACCGCACCTAGGACAGTCAGTATGTGCTATGTGAAGTAGGTTTCATTACTGTGACAGACAGCTTTGTTTCCCATTTTTCATTATATCACAACTCAAGCAGTAATGAATTCCTGCAGAAAAAGTTCTTGTACCCAGTATAAAGTGGAACTATTTAGCAGTGTTCGTATTACATTTCTACAGTAACTTAACCCCTTCATTCTCCACAATCTGCTAAGTCTTGATCAAAGGCTGGCTGCAGTGTAGCAATTAAATTCTCTTCTTCTTAATCCTTTACTTGTATAGATGAACTACAAGCTGGAAATGAACCAAGAACTCTAGACACCCTAGAAAAGGAGCAAAAGCAAAATTACGTTTGTATATAACTCGGGAGGAAGCAAGAAAATAGTTTTGCTCTTGTTTCAATACATAAATACTGCCCTCAAATAATCAGCCCATACACCCAAGCAAGATCCCACATCAAGAACGCAGCATAACTAATAGTACAGCGGGTTGTATCAAAGGCTCATTTAGCTCAGTATCCTGTCTCCAAAAGCAGCTGCAAGTAGATGCCTGAGGAAGGTTAAGAACAGGATATGCATTTATCATACTTCCTCTGGGCGCTCTCCCATCCTCCAACTACTTTCAGTTCTTAGGACTTCCTGCAGTTTGTCTGTTTGATAACCCACAATGGGTTCCTCCAAGTTCTTCTCTTCTAACATCCAAACCTAGATAAAGAATTTGAACGGTGCACGACTTGCTATGCAAAGCAGCTCTCCCTGTTGTTTGCTTATAAACTGTTAGCTTAAAGCAATGCCCCTGTCGAGTTCTCACACAAGAAGGGCAAGTTTCCATCTCCTCCATGCAACTCACATTCTTAGACCTCTGTCAGGGCCCCAATTCCCTCTGTCGCCTTTTCCAGGCTTAAGAGTTCCAGCCTACATAGTTTTGCCTTAGACTGGAGCAACTCCATCCCTTCGATTATTGAATCATAGAATCATTTGGTTGGAACAGACCTTAGAGATCATCAACCAACTGTACCTGTCCACTACTAAACCATATCCTCGAGCACCTTGTCTGCGCATCTTCGTGCTCAAAGTCCTTCTATGGGCTTTTTCTAGTTCTACTACGGCCTCTCTCAAACTGAGAGAAGTCCATACAGAATTCAGGTGTGAGAGAAAATGTAGTGACATTTTGGTGTCTCATCCTTTGCTGATATACCTAACACTGTTTACTTTCTAACCACTTCTGAGTATATCCTCTCTGTTCTTCACGTTAGTACTTTCTTCGTTCCCTCAGTGCTTTCTTGATTTGACTACCTGCCCATGTTTAGGAATCCAGTGAAACAGTCAGGCATTCTGTACGCACTGGGCAACGCTAACAGAGAGGTCACACTGCATTCATCAGGTTGTAGGGCAAAGTCACTTCAGTGAAAGTTTGTCCATCAGCAGTAAGATCCCTGGCAATTCCACAACAAGAAGTGATCTATGATGGTTGGACTCTATGATCTAAGAGGTCTTTTCCAACCTAGTGAATTCTATGATTCTATGATTTTGAAAACTTAAGGCAGCAGAAGAAATCGGTTGTCCTTAACACACAGCCATAGCATTAAGTCTGTCAGTCACCATTTTTCAAATGCCTTGGATTTCCAGGCAGTTCTGTCATGCATCAGCTGCCTGTAGCAATAAACTCACACTTTTCCACCTACTCAATCCATAGAAAATATTGAGAGCACCACATTCTCTCTGGCACTGTTAGGCAAAACTACAACGCACATAGGTGAGTACCATTGTTACTCTGAATTTTTCTTTATTTTTAAAGGAAAAAAAAAACCCAAAAAGGTCATTTCCAATGAAGGTCAGCTTCAAGAACTATTCAAACATAAGAGTATTTTCTACTCTGCACAGCAGAAATGAATAACAATGATCTATCGTTGGAACAGGTTGCCTGTATTGACAGTGTAAGAGTTGCAATAAAATGAGTTTACTTGATAAACGCTGGTGGCATATCCCTCTTCAAGATCTGGTCTTCAGTTGTCTGCACAGTCTCTTTCCCAACCTGCGGGAGAAAAAAGACATACATAAGATTCAGCTTTCACTATAAAGTCTAGATTGAAACAAACATCAAAATAACAACAAAGAAAATGGATTTGTACTAATGATAATTCTTTTCACTAGGATTCCTGTGGCTCTTTTTTGAGACCACTACATACTCTGGTTAGTCTAATGCTTTATAAATCACAAATACCTTCCTGCCAACATCTCTACTAAATGAACAGGGGCAGAGGGAGATAGCACTTTTCTCTCTTTCCACTCTCCATAGAAACAATACCACTAACCACTTAAGCTACTTCTGTTGGCTGCACTTAGCTGTAAAAAAGAGTAACCACTGTGAACTCTGTGGGCTTCCCTCCTACAAGTCAGAAATCAAGTTCAAAGTTTAAAAAAAAAAAAACAAACCCATGTCACTACCCAACCCAGTCTAATAGAAAAATGTAGTTAATTACTGAGAATCCACTCCACATCCACACCATCCTTTAGGCAACAATAATTATGCAGAAGCTAATAAAGGCAGAGATAGAGCAAGACTGGGAGTTTTCTATACACTGGCTCTTGTATTACACAATAGAAGTCTTTATAATTGGTAGCTGGCTCTCCCGACTGTGAGATCACCAACTTGACAAAATATTTCCAGCTCCTTTTGTTCACTGTATTTTCCAGCTGAATAAGCTATTCACAACAGCATCACAAAGCAGGAGGTCTTTAATCCAGACACTAGCTTGTGTTAAGAGCTGCCAGGCCTGCTCAAGCTGGACAAGATCGCCCTGAAAATCCCCGATCAGCTGGTGTTTAAAGATGTGCTGGGGTTTCATAGAAGTTGGAGTGTGCCCATATGCACAGCACTTGCCAGTTCTAATGCTCTACAGCCTTCCAGAAGCACCACTGCCTTGCAAATTTATGCCACTTGCCAAAACCTGTCTCCCTAGTCTGGTCCTCTACAGAAGAGCATTGCCCTAGCCTTTTCTTTGGTTCAAACAGCCTATTTGGGTCCTCAGTATGTTAGTACTAGACTAACAAGTAGTCACATAGACATTTATAAGTAAGCGAAGGAAAGAGCATAGACAACATGAACTATATTCAAGTTTTAAGACAGGTTCTCTGTTCTGCTTGCTGTGGGCTCACCCACAGCCACACTCCCTCCTGGGGCACAGCACTACAGTGTTGCTTTGACTACTACACTCCACAGCAATGCCACCAGAGCACCATTTCAGGTGTAGCTTGTGCCCCAGTTCTTGGGATAACATTACATGACCCACAAGACTGTGCTTGCTTCGCTCCAGCTGAAGCCTATTCTTCACACTTCAGATTTGCACACACACACAATAAAAATGACACAAGACTAATTCACATAGATGTTGGATTAGGCATTGTTCAGACAAAAGGCTGTCACCAGAAGAAAAAGAGTAATACTTTATTTCCAAAGTACTGCTGAGAGGAAGTCTCTTGCCTTCAAGATTTATTTCTCTTGCAGCTGTACCAATCTGCAGATAGTTCAGTACATTTAAGAGTATTTCAGAGCATATCCAGTCTTTAAAGAATGCATGATTAAAGTTTACAACAGGAATATTCAATTTGAAGGTCATTCTAACAATCATCATTGCTATTTTATACTGATCAGGCAATCGAGAACAACCAAGAAATAACTTCTGCTCAAGTTACAATACACTGCACTAGATACAAGGTTGGTTTTTTTTTTATTAGAAAACACAAAAAGCATTTCCTCTTTCTGCTGAAAATCAGAAGTCTCTTCTATATAAGGATGTGTCTAGGTTCACTACTCAAAGCATTATCAGCTAATTATAGGCAGATACATGCACACTTTGTATATATGGATTTTCTTTGCTATGGCTAGCTAGGATCTTCAGTCTTCAACTGAAAATAACATCTAAGATGCGAGTCAGTTCCCATCTTCCTTTTTTTTGTGCAGAGTTTTAACTTCAAAACCTTCCTGAAATAGTCTTTGTTCTGAGCTCCGAAGACATTTCTCTTCCAAGTCCACACCAAAGCAGAAATGCTCATTCCTCAGATATCCTCAGCACTAAAGAGCACAGGACAAGATTTCAGGCAGTTCCCCTCAATTAAAAAAGTTCCCCTCCCTCTCTAGCAGGGCTTTTTAACCTTATTTTAAGCACCAACACGGCACATACTCAATCGGTTTAAATAAAAGACCTGGGGGTTCAAAGTAAATCATTTCATATTTACATAGCTATTAAATTAACCTTTCCAGAAGTTGCTCTTTTTGTTTATAGCCTGGGTACCGAGATGGCACATAAAGAACAAATGTGCTCAGCAGACCTTTTAACATAGGCTCAAAACATGAAGCCACATTCATGACTAAGAATACACAAGCCCAAATGAGGTTTGTGGGTTTTCTTTTTTAGCTTTGTGGTTAAAGGTATTTTTTGTTGGTTTATTACTTTTTGTTTTAGTAAGATCCTGTTTCTTCAGATTGAAATTTACAGAGGCTAAGTGATTTTCTGACACCCCGCAGTGGCATAGAAGATAGAGATTCACTCAACTCCACCTTTCTCCATGCTTCAACACCAAGGGAATCAAGATTATTCCCTCACTCCAAAGATCCAAGATCTACACATTCCCATTTCAGACAGAAGGCTTGTTGAGCTTCAAGCTAATGGAGAACAATAATCTAGGAAGACTATTTTATTCCTACGCAACAGAATATATGTGGAAAAAATTCCCACTTGGGTTTGATACCTCCTGAGATAAGTTTTCCATAACTAACTGAGAATCAGTCTCCATGGAACATAAGTTTCTACTTTTAAGTAATACTGAAGTGGTCATTAGTTACAGTTCGAAAGAAACTGTACTGGTCAATATCTTAAAGAGACTCCAACTTCTTTAACACTGCACCTGCCAAGAGCAAGGGGAGCTTGCAAGCAGAACTTGGACAACTTCTACCCATCCATATTCATTTCCATACTCCTTGGGAGACAAGAGGCAAACCAGCTGAATCGAGATAAACAATGAGCTACTTCTCTGCTAGTTAACAACAGTGAACAAGAAGCAGGCAAGCCCAGAAAGTTAAACAAAGTGGGGCACTCAGAAGTCAGAGGGCATAGATGGCCACTGAAAAGCCTTCTAAGAATGCATCTCGGAGAACTGGGAGGAGATTGAGATTTCCTGCTGCTTTTTGACTTTTAATGTTGCTTGTAGATCTCATGCTCTACCACGGATTAGAAGATCGGTATGCTTTAGGCTTCCTGCTGGGGAGAACTTTTTCCATGGAAAAGCAAGAACAAAACTTTCTGATTAGGATGAGGTTTTTCATTATAGCCAGTTTTGCAGCATTTGTCACATCTGCTTCTATGGCAGGAAAGACAAGATTATAGCACCCCACAAGGTCCCCTTCCCACCTTCCTAGCCTGGATGAGGAGAGGAAAGAGTTTCAGCTTTGTGAGTCTCTAGGTCTGTTTAAACAAAGACACCATAAACACCCAGTAATATCCAGTTCTCAACCTCTAGAAGGCTTAGAGTACAAGCAATGTATCATACAGAATAAAACACAGATGCCTCAAATGAGAGTCCAAATTGATTGTTGGGGGGGGCAGGGCACAGGGGGAAGGGCATGTGTGCATTTATTTGTGGTTTGTCTTTTTTTGTAAACAGATTCCTCTGAATGCCTGCATTGACAATAGCAATTTGACAACTTGCCAAACGCTGGAAATGCAATTTTCATTGCAGCTTATACTATTTCCCCAGTTACAAAGGCAAATGACCTTATAAGAATTAGTTCTTGCAGTGTTCCAGGGGCTAATTTAAAACATCTGTCATATTATCAAGGAGCCTAAAAATATTCCGATATTATCCTCCAGTGAGCACAGACAGCCCTCACCATAACACTAGCAGAGCCTAATGTTTCTCCCAAGGAATAAGCTGTGGTATGAGTTTTGCTTGACAAGTCAGAGTACCATGCACAGCAACATAGCTCATTTGCTGCAAAAGTAACTACCATAAGGCATCTTGCATTAGATTACAGTTGCTGGTACAAGCATTCATCACGCTTTGCAGGCTTCCAGAAAGAGTGACATGACAGTGGGCACGTTAAATCTCACATCAGAACTGTTGTGCATCAGTGCAGTTGGAAGAAGTTCTCTGCATTTCTTTTCCAATTTTTTTGTATGCCAGCTTTGAAAAAAGAAACCGAAGCATTTGCTACAAGTCTGCAATGACAGCAGTTTCTACACTGCATGTCCATGTCCAGAATCCACCTTAAACCAGAGCTGCCAGTCCTTTCCCCATAACCCTGCACTTTAAGAAAGCAAAACTGGCCTGAATTTCAAGACTATGAACATTTCATTAAGTGGAGCTAGAAGCAAGACCAAGTCACACCAAATTCACACCTATTTCTTGCTGGTGTCGATGTATCAGTCCAGACTGAAAAACACAATGTGGGCAGAGAGAATTAAGTTTTCTTTAAAGCATTTTGAATCCAAGTTTGATAAAGGGCATCCTACTTATATATGACAATAAGGAAAACAATGACAGAAGGAAATGGTATTCCCTTTGTGTCTTATCTCTTTCATAAAGCTCATCCCTCCCAACAAGGCTTGTCCACTGATGGCCTAGAAAACAAATCCTTCATCTCAAACAGATTTCGGGGACAGTTTGTCTCAGCTGGTTCAAAGAAATGGCAAGGGCTCAATAGCTACTTGACAATTCTTCAGTTTTCCCTTTGGGAAATCAGCCATTGGAATGAAATTAGACAGCTTCGGGGAAGGAGCTCTGGCAGCAAGAGAGGCAAACAGGACTTAGTTGTTCACATGAATTTTTGTCTGTCACAGTATTTTGATTTCAATTCATGTTCTGTTTTTACTTACTGCATCAACAGATGCAGTTGTTGGTCTTTCAAGCTATTTTGCTCAGCTCCTTCTAATATATCCAGCTGCTGGAGCGACTGCTGTTTCACCATGCCCTGACCATGAGCTACCATAGTCTATGTGGTAAACCTTAGTAATGCAGAACCTACACACACCCTGGTAGAGCTGCAAGGCATAATGCTTTGCCAGATGCAAGTTGAATAGCTTCAGGGTACATCATGAAATTTCTTGGTCAACCCGAATTTCACAAGTTACTCACAAGTTATCAGACAACATGAACAGCTTAAAGTAAAGAAAGAACTTCCTGCACACTGAACAGAAGAGACAAGCAGTGTTGAAGTGCTTTCAGAAAGGTGTAAGAGAACAGGTATACACAACCTAATCCTCTACCTTCAGCAAGAATGAAGAGAGTCCATTATAACAAGGTCCAATAATACCTTTTTTTTTAAACAAAACTCTCTTCTTCCTTCAAAAGCTCTGTTGAAAGCATTTGACAGCAGATTTCCAATTTGTTCATCACTCTCACATCTTGCTTTGAATTATAATTGGGATCGATATGTCACTTGCAATTAGCAAGTTCAACACTTTTAAGAAGCCTTAAGTTTTTCTACTTATCTGTAGGGGAATAGTCCAATGTAATTAGAGACTGAAAAAGAAGTTCAAAGAAATAAGCAGCTGAATTCTCTTCCTGCTTCCAGCTTACACCAAACAATGTACATTGCCAGTGGCAGTCAATAGGAGCACTTGTCTTCCAAAGCAGGCGTGAACCTAAAGAGACTGCTGAATCAGAGATGATCTGCTCTGCCTTTCAGCTCTATGAAGGCTGTACACAGGCTCCTGGTTTTCTCATGATTACCCTGGAGACTGCATTCCAGGCATGGCAGGGTACGATTTCAAAGTCATCTGGCAATAAGTCGTGTAAATTAGAACACTCCAGTCATCTGGTCCCTAATCACAGCAAACTGACCTACCTGTCTACACCGGCAATTAAGACAAATTCAGTTGGCTTGAGGGCAAGGAAATCCTGCTGTCCAAGTAAAACACAACTGAAATGAGAACCATATGGAAACCAGAAAGTGACATCATTTGGGTACCAAAAGCCTATTCATGCTGCTATTGTCCAATCCTGTTACCAGTACCCAGCTGAGGCTTGGATGGTTCGGCTAATTACAGGATGTGCAGCTTAACTTAAAGGAAACAAGCACATACTGATTATGTGAGGATTCACAGAACTATTAGAACTAAGCGTTGCTTCTTCTAAACCAGTACTTCCAAGTTAAAACTACTTTAAGACATTATAGCTCCTCTTCAGTCAAACAAGCCAGCTCTGACCTTTCAGCACACACAAAACTAACCTGAAAAAAATCATACAAAGCAACTATCCTCTACAAACACAGCCATGAATCCCAGCTAGCTACTGTCACCTTGCAAGGAAGTCCAAGGAAAGTGTCTCATATCAAAACATCTTCCAGTCCATTCCCCTGTACCTAGACCTGTGAATCACCACTAAATTTCACAGCACCCCTTAATAAATTCTGCAGCAGATTCATATACAGGTTAGTACAGCACTAAAAGAGAACATGTAATAGAGCTAAATTTTCTCCTTATTCAAATGTCTGCTTGAAACATAAGCAGCCAGACACCATGATGCTGCTTGTAGGTTTGCATCATCTTTGACACTTTGCTAATACCTGCATGTTGGAGAGAATTTTGGTTGTTGAAGATCCCATGCGCCCAACCTTCCAACTGCCCCCAGTAACTGGAAGGCTGAAGAAACTGGGAGAATCAAGTGGTGAGTCAAGGAGAAGCGTCTAGAAAGTCTACTTAAGATTAAGGCTTTTTGGCTGTTAGAGCAATAAAAAGCCTCACCATAGGAAGCTCATAGATCACATCAGGTGAAACAGATTTCTTTCCAGATAGAAACAAATTCCCACAGGTCACTGCTCCAATACAAATACTGTACTGCACAATCTGGAAACCAAACCAAGCTGTCACTTCACATTGGTAGTAGCAGTTTCTCCCCAGGCTGTTTCTTCCTTCAGAGTGACAAACTAAATTGGGAGTGGTCTCTATAACTGTATTATTTAATTGGTGTTTCACTTTACCACTTGTTGACATGGAAAGACTCGAGCTAAAAATGAGAAGACAAAAATGTAATCTCTCTTCTTAAGTTACAGATGCAGAACAGTTTCTTCCTCTCAAGATTAAGATGTCTAAATTGGGTACAAGATAGCTGTCCACTATAAAAGACTTAAATTCACTTAGATATTTAGTCAACTACAAAATCTGAAATTACTTTTCCAATTTACTTTTTTTAAATTACTTTAAAAAAAACCACAAACCACTGCTAATTTGCCATGAACAGAATCTCACAGCAGTCACTTCTTGGCATAAACCCTTACACAGTCACTATTTCCTCACCAGCAAGACAGCTACTAATACCTTATTTCAGAGTGATTATCCACCTTCTGTAGCACACCAGACAATTAGTCTTTCACAAGAGTCTCATTTTACTTGATTAACAGTTAATTCAAATGTACCATAAGTTAACTACTTAAATCATTACTCACATGCTAAATGTGATGTTTTAATTAGCTACAACAACACCCAGTTATATGAAACAGAAAAAGAACAGCCCAGAAACCATGGGCTGTTTTCCAAGGGACAGTGCTCATCTACAGACCCATTAAAAATCTGAGTGTGTCAGACACTTGATATTATGATTATTTTCCATTTTGATTGCTGGAGGTCTGCAAGGAGATCAGCTGCATGCAGGGAAGTCTGCTCTTTGCAAGAGAAATGCAAGACAGCTATATAGGAATATGCCACAAAGGCTAAGCAACAAGTCTTTGTAGCAGAGTCCAAGTCCCTAGTGTTCACCACCCTGAGTCACTGGAGAACAGGTCAGAAGCCCCGATCGCCCCAACCCCCCTTCAACTGCCAAAGAAAAATTGTCATGCCAGACATTAGCTTGCCTTTGACAGATAAACCACTTCATATTCTATAGCTCTGAACTACAATAATCACCAAGGCCAAGCTGGGAAGATAAAAATAAAATCAGATTAAGAGAGAAGCGCATTCCTTCCTGCTGCATGGGGTGGGCTGGGCTGACAGCTTGAGTGCCAGAAGAGTCTCCTCAGAGAGCTGAGGAATGTAGGTTCTCTCCAGAAGTAACTTCAGAAAAAGAAAAGAAATGCTATGCTAGTTACCCTTATTTCAGAGAAAGGCTGAACCCAAGCTGAAACACGACTAAGATTGCCACTCTTCCTGCCCCCCGGTTTTTGGAGAAGAGTTCCCTTTTCTTAGTGTGACAAAGAATCAAGCAGCATTTCTTCAGCTGCTACAATTAAGGCAGTTGTTTGGCAGTTACCAGTCCTTCACAATCCAATTTTTTTTTGTCACTCTATCAGGGCAAGCTAAATAAAAAGCAACCTTTTCACTACTACTCTGGAGTTCACGAGAAACCTCCATTTGTTTCTCTTATTCAGCAGAACTATTATACTGTGAAAGCTGCAAAGACAGCTAGGCTTGTGAAAGAGGTTTTTGGTGTAGTCCCAAACACTGGTCACTTTACTCCTTCTCTCACCTAAAACCTCCTAAAACTCATGCAGTAATTTACCAGAGTGTTTACACTTAAGACATTTTCTTTTAAGTATTTAGTGACTTTGTGACTTTTTTTTAAGCAAATCAGCTCTTGAAGATCTCCCTAGAGGATATTTGGACACATGTTTGCACACTCAGAGGCTAAAATGGGAAACATCTTGAGACCAATCTTGAGCAAAGTCAAAACTAAGACTTTAAAAGCAAGCAGACACAAAGAAAGTCACCATGCCAGTAACTTCTGAATGGGTACTTGAAGCATTTTTTTATAATGATAATCCTGAAGATAAATCTTTAGTACATCACACACTTCAGCATTAATCACCTCTCCTAGGCAAGTTTAGATGACTCCGTGGAGGAGTTAGGCACTGACAAGGTTTCCAGAGAGTTTAAGGAGGAAGGTTGAACACACCAGCTTGCACACAGCTAAATCTTAGCACTAATTTTTTCATTCAATTATGTACTGCTACATCCCATTCTGGGATTGGCAGTTTAGCAGCCATTGCTTATACACAGATGTTTTACTCAAAAGAGTAACAGAAAAAGAAGATCCAGCCTTTCTTTTATCATTCCATCTCCCCATGCAACAAGTCACCTTGTAACCACAGTGTCTTCTGAAATGCTCATAGCTGTAATAACCACTCATCTGTGGTGCATCTTCATACCTCAGCACAAGTTATTTCAGACTCCCATTACAGGATATTATTCAGAGTTAATTCTCTCTTGCCTGATGCCATAAAAATTAAAGAAGTTATACTATACATCACCATTAGTGTAGTGCACGCACTTAGAACAGTTATATAGTCATCAAGAAGGTACTTCACTCTTCAACTTCAATGACAATGCTTCCTAGTAAGAACTCTCTTGCTGTGCTTAAAGATAAATGCCACGAAGGTTATAATTTTGCAGGAATTAAGAACCATGACCACAGATGCATATTTTGTATCAAGAATTGTTTCTCAGCATTTAACTGAATAAGTGACAGAATGGAACATGCCACTGAAGGAAAAAGAAAAAGAATCACATTGCAACACTCATTAAGGTCTAGTTTGCCAGTCTGAGTTGCTTTTCAGGGTGAGAAACAGTAGTAGAAGATTGATTTTAATAGCAGTAGATACTTTGTCTTCATATTTGAGATGAAGAAATACCAGTAAGACCAGTAAGACCCAGTAAAACAATACAGTCAGAAACAAAAGTTTAGGAGCAACACACACAAGCTGAACAACACAAGCAGAGATAAAAAGGTCCCTGCTGTATGTGAAGCCACTGCCAGAATCAAGCAGTACTGCAAGGACTGCTCTGTAAAAGTACTGCTTGATTCTCACCACCTCTCAAACATATGTTTAATCAAACCAAATTTCAAGTACATTGGGAAGAGAAACACCTGTAAAGTTACCCTGCTGCTGTCCTGCTACACATTTCTGAGCATAAAACATACTGAGCAGTGGTTCATATGGTTCATTGTTTTATTAAACTCCATAAAGGAATACCATGTCTACAGTCCAATACTACAATGAGGAGAAAAATCTTTTTCAAAGAGCAAAAATACCTATGCCCTAAGGTAGTCAGGAACAGGAAGAAATTGCTAAACATTAGTCCTTAATATGGATTTAATGACTCCTCCCTCACTGGTGTAATCACTTATGCAGCACAGAGCATATGTCAGCTTTTCCAGAACAGGAGTGACACACACCATATTGTGACCATATGGAACTTTAGTTCAACTGCCACTTTAAGGCTACCCATTCCACAACAACATTCAGTTGTTATGCTCCCAAAAGCAAGCTGTATGTAATTACTAATGGAAGCATTTACCAGCTCCATGCACATTTAAAGGAACAGAGAACAAAACATTTATTTTAAAGCTGATGGGAGAGACTGGAATAAACTAAGAACCAAACATAACAGAACAAAGACATTATTTCATTCAAATCAGAAACCGATTTTTCACTTATGTAAAGATAAACCCTATCAGATAAAAGCAAGAAAAGTTTATTAGGTGCTTCTGTTATTACAAAGTTGCTTTGTCTCAAGAATTATTAATCACTTCTCCCTGTCCCTCCCACGCACACATCCTAATGGGTTTTATTCAATTTCCCAGCACATATGGTCAGTTTCCACAATACAGTAAGCTATCCTTAAATAAATTGCAGCTACACTGAAGTAGAATATTCCATTTAAAAAAAAAGTTTAATTATTTAAAAACATTTCTCCTAGCACTGGATCATGTTTCCACTACAAAGACAAGGCCTAGAAACTTATAATCAAAAGACTAATTCTCTCAAGAGATAATTGGGACTTCTCTGATACTTCTATTCACTTATCACTATGTTGAAGTTCTGTAACACAAGCCATTTCTTTCAGCTTAAGGATATTCCAATACAATAAATTGGAGGCAAGGAGACACAGATCTATACATATCCCATGACAAGTTACAAACATCAAGAAAACAATTCAGACTAACTACAGCCCCTTGAGAGCCATCTTTCAGGCTATGTAGAGAATTCTGCACAGAAAAGCTTACATTTTCCTTTCTCCTTCATCCTCTTCCAAGAATCATAAATATTGCAGGCTATTTTTTCTCTCAAAGATTAGAAACACTAAGCTTTCCTCAGCAGCCCACTCTTCTCTGGTGTACCCTGGGATACAGGTAAGACAGCTACACCAGAAGAAAACTTAGGGATGAGACAAGCTGTTTTACTGTCCACTCTACACTACAGTTAGACCATTTCTTCTCAGTCTAGGTGTTGAGCCATGTATATGACTTCTGCTACTGCAATCACAAGGCTTTTCAAGGGAGCCTGCATTTTTCCCCAAATTCCTTTATATGAGTGATTTCCCAGTTCCTGGTTTGCAGGTGTTGGTAGGCAACTCACAGCTTGTCCAGAGAAAAGGCACAGCTCTTCCTGCATGGCCATGCAGCTGCAGTCAACTTCACTTGACAGAGGCACCAAGAACGTGCCAATTAACACCCATGATTACCATTTCTTCATCTGCTAGTATGAGAGAGGACAGCTGCCACCGTGGCACTAAACTTTCACAGCTGAAGTTTGTTGGTTTTTAATCTTTTTATCACTGCCAACCCTATACCAAGTGTTGGTATAGAGTTTCACCTGCTTTGTGAGCAATCTGGGCTGGTTCAGTTGTGCCTCTGTGGGATGGGCTTCAGCTGTGGCAGTTTAAGAGACTGACCTCAACTTCAGGAAGCAGCAGAAACCTCTTACACAAATGACTGCTTGACCCAGTGCTATAGGGTTGTGTTCTCAACTACAACCTCCAGGAGAGTTTGATCTCACTCTAGGCTGCGTTTATTTCCTTTCTAATGCAGTGCTTGACTCTGCTTTACCTCAAGGAAAGATCTGATGAGCCATGACCACAAGACAGGAAATTGATAAGCTCAGAGATCTTTGCTGATGACTTGCCTGACCTGCAAGCTGACCAACATGCAGAGAGATGTCAGTTCCATAAGGCTCCAAGTCTCATCAGGTGAAGAAAGGCATATCAAAGCATGCACTTTGTTCTTGCAAAGCATGCAAGAACACATTCTTGAATAATGCATTAGTTAATTTAATAGGGAGTAATGCAATGTAAAGGTAATATAACAGAAATCGGATGTATATAGACACTAACAATACAGATTCATATAGAAAAGATGACAGCCACTTAATTTGTACCTCAAGTCTTTCATTACTAGCAAGTCACCAGTGTCACTTTCCTCAGGTGGTTCAAGCTCAGTCAATGAAGTAGAGATAAACAGGGTAATGGTCAAGCACTTTGTCTCAGGTGAAGCACATCAGATCTTACAGAGCACCAACCTGGTTCAACAACCCAGCTCTAAAAATTCCACATATCTGCAAGTTGCCAATCCTGCCCCAGTATTTAAATTGCATGTACTTGAAGTCCCTTTTCAGGTTCCCCTCCATTATCTTAATTCTCATGCACAGAATTGCCTCCCTATCAGTCAAAGTCAGCAGCTTCACCCATGTCACCGCTAGCACTTGGCAGAGCGGCAGCGACTGCTCTGAAGCAACTCTGTCTGAAAGAGTGCAGAGAAGCAACAGGAGCAGGCTATGCCTTTACTAACAGAAAGACAAGAACACAGACAAGGCAGAGTGAATGGAGTTTAAGAGCAGAATTTGCTTTCTCTGCTTGGCACTAACATAACATTACTCTGAACATAAATCCCTGTATATTCATTACCATAAAGCAGAGTTCTTTCTCCATGAAATGAAGCTATTTTATAACACGTGTGTGATAGGTTTAAGTTAGCTGCATCATCATGAGTCACCTTTGATAAAAACCCCTCTTTTAAAAATAGGCTCCAAGTTGGACAAATATTTTATGAAAACAATTAAAAAAAAACCCTTATGGTTAAAACTTCTTCCCAGAGAGGTCTGAGCAGTTACAACTCTGAATTCCATTTCACTGCCCACTAAACTAACAATAGTTTTAGCAAGCTCCAAATAATTTCCTGCCTATTGGGCTTGACTATTTCCCCCCAACTAATTTTTTTGTCAGTGTTATATCTTTAGACACAAAAAAGTACCGAACCAAACCCCAACCCTCCCTTAGGAGACATGCATCCACTCCAAATATTGGCCAATAAAACACATTAAGATCTTCAGCTAAAAAAGGACTGATCTAGTACATTATTCATCTTGTTACATTAATCTGAATCTGTTATATTAATCTCCCTCAGATTCTGGCTCCAGCCAATGGTTATTTTTCTGCAAAAAAAATCATCTGCCACTTACCTTTAGGTGCAAAGTTTTTGCATGTGCAACGTCCGCCTTATCTTACAGTTAGGAAACTTCAAAATACTTCAAACAATAAGTATTGTTCTGCAAAAGCCACTCCCTAACAGGATATTCAAGACACAGTAGGATCAAACTGCCACATATTGGGAACTAATACAGAAGTGCTGAATACCAACTCTCTGGTATTTGCCAGGGAAACAGACCAACTTGTAAAGATTTTGGTATTCCAATAACTTCAACAATGACCTGGACTTTCTCTTACCTAGGATTACTTTATAATCAGGTTCTGACAAGGAAGCATCCTTATAGTAGGGTGTTGTTGGACATGCAAGCCTTGCACTATAGTAACTCACAGAACTTAAGGTGGCCTCAAGCAAGCCTAACATACAGCACATCCATTTCTGTCAGAAAACACAGAAATGTGTGCTAAAAGGCAACATGAAGGACAAGCTCTCATATCGAAGTCTGCAGTCCATATACCTAGGAGAAACTCCTTTTAACTCATCTAATAGTCTCAAATTTAGGCTGTCATATCTACCAGCCTCTGTTCCATCTTGAATGTAGTGTATCATGTTAACTCCATCTCAAGAACACCAACAAAATGAACTTAAGTTATTTCACATGGCTCCTCCTCGCAGCCATTTTCCCATTTCCCAGCCCATTTCCCAACACAGCACAGCTCCTAGGCCTTGCACAAGAACCAGGGTCAGCAATTACTTACAGATGCTAGAGTTACATGAATTAAATACTGTACCTCCCAAACTGTGGCGTCCTTACAGGAGGCTGGAGTGGCAGACAATGGAGCTGCTGTGTGTGACAAGTTAGTGCTGAGAAACTTCTCTGCTAAGTAGTACTTACCCTCATGCACGCTTTTGTGACATAACCATTTCAGGGAGAACCCTGAGCAGATAGCAAGCCACATGGAGAGCTAGCATCTACATTACTTTCTTGGTTGTACTGACAATGCAATCTGCTGTCGCCCATGAAGCCACCAGAAAGCTTGCAAGTAACCTGTCTGCACAAATACTGCTGTGAAACTGCAGTTTCACAAACCACCTTTACACATCAGAATGATGCACTGAAAGCAGAGTTTCAGAGAGGAAACAACTTCAATTCTGTGTTTTTCCTAACATAGGCAAAGCTGTATTCTACCAGATCAGGTCAACCTTCTTGGAGTAGCCACCTCAGATTACACCCCTACTTGCCCTTTGTGAATTATCACAAAAAAATAATTCAGTCTTCCCTTTTATCTAGCTAGCAGGCAAGAACAGAAAACCAGAGGCTTTGAAACCCATCCAAAATGAAAGAAGAGCTGACACTGGCAAGCTGCAGAAAGAAACTAATTCTGTTTCTGCATTTCTCTAATAAATGCTAGTTTATCAGATTAGGTTTCTTTTGAGAGTGGGAGCAAGGGACAAAACAGTCATACAACGCAGTGACACAGGCTAAGCCCAGAGAGGCAAAGCATTATTCTAATGTCTTCCTTTCATGGAAAAGTATTTCATACGCTCCAATTTCACACCCTTGCAGCCAATGTACCTATTACATCAGTTCATTGCTGCAGACTGACTGTTCCTCTTAAAAAGCAAGAGTTTCAGCTAAAGTCAACAAAAAGCACAAGTACTCCAGACAGTACGTCCTGTAAAATTCATAGAGTCACAGGGACCAGGAGTTATAGCTCCATCACAGTAAAATGCAAGGCCTCAAAGATGCAAGTGATTCAAACAGTAGCAAGCACTAGAGGCTGAAATCAGATAAACCTATGTACACTAATCATCTTGACAGGTTCTTATACCCACAAACCTCGTGATTTTAGTCCCTTTATAAAAAAATTAACAGTAACACAATATTTAAACTGTATGTAGCTATTTTATTTTAAGGTAAAGCCCGCTGCTGGCAAGGGATTTGCTTGCCATGAGTGATTTCAGAATTTGACAAGATTCAAAGCGAGTAAGTAAAATCTAGTATTCAGAAAGCACACAGCAGTGCTTTCTGTATCAAACAGACATTTCTGCCTTGCAACAGTTTGCTGCTCCATAAACACGCAGCTGAGCTATAAAAGTACTAATACAAACCTCTACTCCACTCTTGCGAAAACCCAGTAAGAGCCTCATGTCCAGTTCTGGAATCCCTAACATAAGAAGGATATGGAACAGTTACAATGTGTCCAGAGGAGGCCACAGAGATTATCTGACTGATGGAGCACCTCCCGTATGAGTACAGGCTAAGAGACTTGGCATTGTTTAGCTTAGAGAAGAAAAGGCTCCAGAGAGACCTTGAAGCAGCCTTCAGTACCTGGAGGGGGCTATAGGAAAGCTGAGGAGAGACTTTTCACAAGGCCATGGAGTGACAGGGTGAGGACAAATGGCTTTAAATTTAAAGGGTGAAGGTTTAGATTGGATTTAAGGAAGAAATTCTTCACAATGAGAGTGGTGAGACACTGGCCCAGGCTGCCCAGAGCAGTCGTGGATGTCCCACCCCTGAGGGTGTTCAAGGCCAGGCTGGATGGGGCCTTGAGCACCCTGATCCAGTGGGAAGTGTCCCTGCCCATGGCAGGGGATGGAACTGGATGGGCTTTTTCCAAGCCAAACCATTCCATGATTCTATGAACTAAAGCATTTCAAATGTATTAGTCATTCACAGTTCTCAGAGTAAAGAGTCCATATAGCAAACACTCAGATCTTAAAGAGACACACTATGTACAGCTGCTTTCAAGGAGTCAAGAGACACCAGCTGATTTTCAGCCACATTTAGCTTCCCAGAAACAGAGTAACTCGCACTCGAGGTTCTCTAACAACCCGACTACAAATTCCAGCTACAAACTTCACCCAGAACCACAGCTCTGTACCCCTTCTCCTGCACCGACAGCAAGCTGCCAGCTTTCACCAACATAAAAATCAAATCCAAACGCCTGGGAGGATTTTTTTTAGGATAGGATTACACCAAGCATTTTGCCTTTTTCAGCACATACACTTAAAATAGGAGTTTCCAAGACAGCAGAAAGCCACAGAGCATATGGGAGACATCTGTGAGCCGTTCCGGGGCGCACCCCGCACCGAGGGGGACACAGACCGAGAGGAGGTTCCCCCTCGGGTGAGGAAGGGTCGGGTTCACCCGGTGAAGAGAACACAAGGTGAAGAGCTCGCTGCTCCTCCGGACACTTCGGCACGGGGCGGGAACGGCTTCTACGCAGGAGCCGCCGAGGTCCAGCTTCAACCCTTCCTGGCCATTCCCCCTCGTCCTATCACTCCAGGCCCTTGGAAAAAGCCCCTCCCCAGCTTTCCCGGAGCCGCTTCCAGTACTGGAAGCTGCTCTAAGCTCTCCTTGGAGCCTCCTGAACAACTACAACTCTCAGCCTGTCCTCATACGGGAGGTTCTCCAGCCCTCAGATCATCTCCATAGCCTCCTCTGGACCCGTTCCAACAGCTCCACACCCTCCTTATGCCGGGGATCCCAGAACCGGACACCGGGCTCACTGGGAGTGGAGCAGAGGCTCGCACGAATACTTTCATCCCCAGCCACGCGTTTGCAGAAGAGCAAACTTGTTGCAAGACAGAAACGCCTGTTGGATGCGGAGAAGGGCAGCGCGGAGGGGGTCCCGCCGCGGGGCTGGGCAGGTTCCTGCGACGAAAAGGAGGAGGAGGAGAAGGCTACTTACCCGCACCAGGTTGCTGACAGCGGCCTGCACGGCCGAGACGGGGGCGGTGAGGTCTGGGATGGCCTTGCCGTCCACCTCCCCTTCCTCGTGCATAATGACCAGGTGGGAGATCTGCTGGGCCACCGGCTCCAGGATGCTCTCGATGGTGCGCGTGTGGAACACGGGCATGGCTGCAGCGGGGCGAAGTCCAACCAAACTCCTGCCAAACTCTGTCCCTCCGCGCACGGAGGGAGAAGAAGAGAGGAAAAACAAACGAGCAGCACCGCCGCGCGTCCCCTCGCCCCTCAGCAGCACCCGGTTGCGGCTGGCGGAGACAGGACTCGAACTCGCGGCCCCCCACTCCGACAGCACCCACGCCGCACTGGCGCCGCGCTCAGCCCGGCGGCGGCTTTTCCCCTCACTGCACCCCCATCGCCCCCTCCCTCGGCCGCACTCCGCCAATGGGCGGGCAGGGACCGCCGCTGCTATTGGTCGAGCGCAGCGTCAATCGACATTCCAGAGCCTCCTCCCGCCCCCTCCCGCCCCGGCTTGGCTGCGCGGGCGCTGGTTTCCCAGCGCGGGGATGACGTCAGAAATTCTGTTGTCCATATTAGGAGATGATTAAAGCCGGGGTGCCGGGAGCGGGGAAGGGGGGGCGGGAAGGGAGCTCTGCCCCCGCCGTGGGTTCGGGGCTGAGGCGGGATGGGACAACTGGGAGAGGAGGTGGCCCTGCCCGCTCGCGGTGCGTGACAACCCTTTCCATGAAGTAAATTTTTCCAATATCCAGCCTAAATCTCTCCTGAACCAACTTGAAGCCGTTTCCTCTCATCCTGTCTCTGACCACTTGGGAGAAGAGACCAGCACCCGCCTCGCTACAACCTACTTTATAGAATCGTGGAATCATTAAAGTTGGAAAAAAACTCCAACATCATCCAGTCCAGCTGTGAGCCCAGCCCCACCGTGCTGACTGAACCATGTCCCCAAGTGCCACAGACAAGCACTTTTTGAACCCTTCCACAGATGGAGAGTCTACCACTGCGTGGGCAGCGTCTGGAGCACTTCAACACCCTTTCCATCAAGTAATTCTTCCTGATATCCAGTCTAAACCTACCCTGGCGCAACTCGAGGCCGTTTCCTCTTGTCCTGTCTCTTGCTGCTTGGGAAAGGAGACCAGCACCCACCTCACTACAACCTCCTTTAAGAATCACAGAAGCATCAATGTTGGAAAAGACCTCTAAGCTCATCCAGCCCAACCATCAGCCCAACCCCACCATGCTAGTAAGCGGTGTCCCAAAGTGCCATGGCCACATGCTTTTGAACCCCTCCAGAGGTGTGAACCCCATCACTGCCCTGCACAGCCCCTGGAGCGCTTGAACACCCTTTCTGTGAAGTAATTTTTTTGTAATAGCCGGTTTAAATTGCCCCTGGCACAACTTGAGGCCATTTCCTCTTATTCTATCCCTTGTTACTTGGGAGACGAGCCCAGCACCCACCTCACTCCAATCTCATTTCCAGGACCTGCGGAGAGCAATGAGGTCTCCCTTCAGCCTGCTCCTCTCTAGACTAAACAATCCCATTTCCCTCAGCCACTCCTTGTAAAATTCGTGCTCCGCTTGTCCCTGTGTGTGCTGGTGGGACTGGCTGTGTACAAACGCTGCACAGACTGCTTGCTCAGAAGCACTGGGTAGTGAAAGCTCCTCCAATAGGAGCATTGATTTATAGCTTAAAATACCCGCACTAGGACAAAGAGGAAAGCACCTAAAAGCCAGTAATGGTTTTCCAAATCTAATTCTGTACTTCTGTCATCAAGGAAAGAAAGAAGCATAGACTGCAGCCCTGAACTCCTCTACTTTATGTTACTACAGGAGTTTAAACTGAAAGAGGGGAGATTGAGATGAGATCTCAGGTAGAAATGTTTTCCTGTGAGGGTGGGGAGGCGTGGGCACAGGTTGTCCAGAGAAGCCGTGGCTGCTCCATCCCTAGAGGTGTTGAAGGCCAGGTTGGATGGGGCTTGCAGCCTTGATCCAGTGAGAGATGTCTGCCCATAGCAGGAGGGGTTGGAACTGGATGGGCTTTAAGGTCCCATCCAGTCCAAACCATTCTGTGATTCTATAATTACCATAAGTGCTGCCAGTGCCACAGGGGCCGAAGCGTGAGCAACACACCAGCTCCCTCTCTAAGTTCTGTTCAGGATTTGGAGGCCCCAGGACAGTATTCCCAGGAATGCCAAGGCTATGAGGCACCTGAGTGTGGGGGGGTGGATGTGCAGGTGTGCGTGCTGGCTGCCCTGCTCCAACACCAGAGCTATGGGGAAGCGTGAACTTGTGTTCCTCTCCAGCATGTGTTCCTGCCCCACACAGCCATGTCCCGCTTGACTCCTTGTAGGGGCGGAAGTGGTTGGACCGCGCCTGGGCGTGGTGGCCCGCGCTGTGGGGAGAGTGCTTTGCACTTGTGTCACAACAACCTCATGCAATGCTCCAGGCTTGGGGAAGAGAGGCTGAAAAGCTTCCCAGCTGGAAAGGACCTGGGGTGCTGTTTAGAGTGGCTAAATATGAGCCAGCAGTGTGCCCAGGTGGCCAAGGTGGCCAACAGCATCCTGGCTTGGATCAGCTGTGGTGTGGCCAGCTGGAGCAGGGAAGCAACTGTGCCCCTGTGCTTGGTGAGACTGCACTATGAATACTGGGTTCAGTTTTGAGCCCCTCAGCACAAGAAGGTCACTGAGGGGCTGGAGTGTGTCCAGGGAAGCAGTCTGAAAAACGAGAGGCTGAGGGGAGACCTCATCACTCCCTGCAGCTCCCGGAAAGGAGGTTGTGGTGAGGTGTGAGTTGGTCTCTTCTTCCAAGGAGAAAGTGATAGGATGAGAGGAAATGACCTCAAGTTGCACCAGGGGAAGTTTAGATTGAATATTAGGAAAAATTTCCTCACAAGAAGGATGGAGAAGCACTGAAAGAGGCTGCCCAGGACAGTGGTGGAGTCTCCATCTACGGAGGTGTTCAAAAAGAGTGTGGCCATGGCACTTTAGGACATAGTTTGGTGGACATTTGGTATTGTGTTGATAGTTGGACTTGATGATCTTAAAAGTCTTTTCCAATCTTAACAATTACATGATTCTATGACAAACAGAAAGAGCAATTAAATCAGTAAGGCTTCTCAAGGCACAAGGATTTGCCTTTATAACTTCCAGTGCCAGAATTGTTGGAGCTGCAGGGATAGTTACAGGTTGTAGGCTCAAAGAGCTAAGAAAAACAGATTTTGTGCAGGGCTAGAAATCTTAGTGACAGATTTAGCTCTGAATTTCTTTTTTTTATTGTTTTCTCTTCTTTTAGTGTGCTGGGAATCGTGTTGATGTGTGTGTGGTTCTGCAATGTTAGAAACCAGATGACTAATTTCCATTTTGCATAATCCAGTTTTGTTTGGGAAGAGGTATAACTGTAGGCTGAATATCAGATAATCAAATTATGTTATTGGCATTCAAACATACTTAAAATACCAGCCTCTCAGCAGTAATGAGTATGTTAAGTCACTTGAACTACACACTATTAGAGTATTTTATGTTCTTAGCTATTGGCTATGTAGCATTGTGCTTATCATTTCTAGTCTGTGCATTGCCTGGGGTGCCTCCTTAGCATACTACGGATCACTAATAATAAACACATATAGAAATCCTCCTAGATACTCTATATGGAGCAGCTGGGAATTACAAAAAGCAATTAGTCCGCGTTATGAACTAATCATCTGCTAAATTCTATTTTATGGAACTATGCAAACCTAATAAGCCACGTATTTAGTCAGTTGTGGGACTTAAATATAAGATAAGTTCTCTGATTGAAAAGAATTGCTTTAAGTCTGGGATCTTGCGTACTGAGTTCTGGCATGAAACATTTACATGCATGTGTTTTGAAGAAAAAAGTGTTATCTGGTTGTTATAAAAGGCTGTCTTATCTCTGATAGGTATAGTTACAACAGGCAAAATAAAAGAGAACAGAACAGTCTTCCACAATTTAACCATCTACAGGGCCAAAATATGTGTGTTTGTATTTGTACTTGAGGGGGTGTTGGTATTAAGAGTTTGTGTCACTTTTGGGGTTTTATTGGTGTAATTTTTGCCCATGAAAAACCATTTTCTGTTGTCTGCACCGCATGACTGTACTGCAGGCCCATCACTGAAATTCTCTGCCTGCTATTGCTGTGGCTGCTTAATTTTTGAAGCCATGTCCCACAAAACTCCATGCGATTGTGTAGCACTGCTTTTTGTTTGTTTGTTTGTTTTTCTTTCTAAATACTATTTTATAGTCTGTTCTCTTTCCTTTGTAGCATCCAGATCTGTGGCATTGATGTTATATGAAGAACCGCTCTGCAGCAGGTACTGTTTTAAAAAATCCATTTCTTTTGCCCTTTGCACTGTTCAGTTTGTAATTATACAGTAATTGTGCTGTTACTGTGAGATTGCAGCTTACAGAGTTTCTTGAACTCTCCAGGTCCTAGCATATGGGTAGAAAGTAATAAGAGATTTGGTCACAATGTTTTTTGTTTATTGACCCAAGGCAGAGAAGCAAGAATTCTTTTGTCCTCTTCCAATATGGTATTACACTGGCAATGGTGGGTTCCCCATTGAGGAAAAAAAGAAGATGCTGAGCTTCCTTTCCTTTGCACACACTCAGAATTTTAGTATTGTTAGGATGTACTATCTGTTATTAGCACTACAGTGGTGGCTAGCATCTCAAACAAGTTAAAGGGGTTAGAATGAATGGATTACCTTTTAAAACACTCTTTCCGTGTCTTTTACTATCTCATAAGAACTCATGTGAGTCCAGTTAAACCCAATTATGCAAAGAACTTTGTGTCTCTCTTCTGCCTACAAAAATCTCTATTGACTTGAGGGCTGTAATATCTCTGTCTCAGATGATGAGATAATAAATTCACCTTTTCACACACATAATGAAGTCTTTAAATGAAGGAAATAAATCCTTTATTTTAATTTCACTGAAGTAAGTAAGATATATGAATACAGAAGTAATAGGCTTTGGTAGGAAAATGGAGAGCACTGTGCTTGCAATCAATGGAGCTGCAATGCAGCCTCTCCCACAGTATCTTTCAGAGTTCTGTATCAGTCAGAGTACACAGCACTGCAGCTGCAAGTGGCTGGAGCAGTGGAACAGAACTGTTTTCAAAGAGCTTCATGAACTTGCTTGTTGTCTTTAGTTATAAGGTATTTTGCTAGGATTAATACTTCACTGAAGAGTGTGTGTCTGGTTAGCTCTAAGCACTAACCTGCATTGTACAGTAGTTGTTTTCAGTACTGGGTATCACTGCAGAGAGGGATTAGGTTTTCTAGGCAAAGGCACTCGGCTGTGGTTAATCACTTTCCCCTGGAATGACCTGATGCTATTCTTTGACTGTACCAACTTCTAACTTTTTTGAGTAACACCAGATTGAGAATCTTTACAGAAATGCCGCATTCATATACTGCATAAACTGGATGGCATTACTGTCTCTATCCTATAAAGATTTAAGCATGCTTTGAAATGTAAATATTAGCGTCTCTTTTTATCATCTTTTGGAAAATTGGAGGCTACTGTTGATCAGTGGATGTAGCCTGGAAGGACCATGCATTCTGCCCTTCTGTCTTATCAAGCCATTAACTTTGGGTAACCTAAGGAGCAAGCACTGGATGGTTAAAGGAATCTGTGAAAACCAAAACCAAACTTTTTTTCCTTACTGTTCAATGTCTGCCTTAAACACAAACTGTAAGTTTATCCTGGGTTTCTTGTGGAACAGTATGTCTACATTGATAGTGCTTTCTACTCAAACAAACACATTACTATGAACGGATGATACACTGGTTTTCCAAAAAGCAACAGGTAGTTTACAGGAGCTTGACTAGTGACTGGATAGGTGAGTACCACTAAAAGAAAAGGTGTTTGGAAAACCTATTCCCATATATCCCACCAAGCATCGCATTTGCAAAGGCAGTGTTTTGTTAAACAACATTTTTAGGCAGTGAGAGATGTATACTTGTATTCTGAGTACCCTATGGTGGCTCAGAACTTGTCAATATAAACAACTATCTGGTAAACAATCTAAATGCTTTGTTCATAGTAGGCAACCATTTTAACAGTCTTAACATTATTGTGACCACTGCTGATTTTGTGTAATATTTATGGTCCTGTCTACACACGGACACAGGGAAATGGAGGCAAATAAACAGAGGGTGTTAAATACATTTAAGTTAAGAACTGATGTGAATGCTGTCATTCAGCTTTAAATGGCCTTTGCCGCGCCATGATTCTTTTCCAAGAACAGACTTTTTGGGAGCAGTAAGACTCTTTTGATCAAGCAGTTCACAGATCTGAGATGCGGTAGCTGACTTCTTATATGCTCCTTGTGTGTTTCCTGAAAAAAGGAAAAGTTGGTTTCAATCGCTCTCATTGGTCAGTGTAAACTTCCCTGTTTTACTCTGCACTGAAATGGATGGATGCCTCAGGTGAGATGCCTATGGTAAGTTCTCATTTTTTTTTTATCTGCCTTGCAATCACACATCTGGATACTCAGTTCTTGAATAAGTACTTTTGCATCTAACTATGTTCAGTTCAATTTCAAGGACCCCTGTACCCAAATCAGGCTATAAGATGGCCTCGGTAAGACTTGCAGTCTTTTGGCTACATGTTTATCAGTGCCTGTTTCAGCTCTGCAGGGTTTTCCCCCACCCTGTAATATTAAGTGCTTGAATGTACCAAGTCCTTTCCTAGTTGTGCCTCATATTAGATTTGATTTATCAAAGTATGAAAGCATATGTGTATTGGTAAGCGTAACATTAGTCTGAAATTTCAAGTGCTTTCCTGATTTGAAGTCTCATAAAAGCGTTTGTATCAGTACTGCAGAATGAGCAGACTCAAGAGTATCTGTGATTTTCTGTACATTCCAGCTCACCACAAAGCCAAAGCCTTTGCATTGGCCAAGACTTCTGGAAAAGCCTCTGGCTAAAATTAAATAATGCTATAGTTAGTAATAATGAACTCTTAGAGTATCATAGAATCAAAGAATCATAGAATGACTAGGTTGGAAGGGACCCACTGAGTCATCAAGTCCAACCATTCCTAACACTCCCTAAACCATACCCCTCAGCACCTCACCCACCCATCCCTTAAATATATCCAGGGAAGGTGACTCAACCACCTCCCTGGGCAGCCTATTCCAGTGCCCAATGACCCCTTCTGTGAAAATTTTTTTCCTGATGTCCAGCCTGAACCTCCCCTGGTGGAGCTTGAGGCCATTCCCCCTTGTCCTGTCCCCTGTCACTTGGGAGAAGAGGCCAGCTCCCTCCTCTCCACAACCTCCTTTCAGTTAGTTGTAGAGAGCAATAAGGTCTACCCTCACCCTCCTCTCCTCTAGGCTGAACAACCCCAGCTCTCTCAGCCGCTCCTCGTAAGACTTGTTCTCCAGCCCCTTCACCAGCTTTGTTGCTCTTCTCTGGACACGCTCCAGAGCCTCAACATCCTTCTTGTGGTGAGGGGCCCAGAACTGAACACAGTACTCAAGGTGTGGTCTCACCAGTGCCGAGTACAGAAGGAGAATAACCTCCCTGGACCTGCTGGTCACGCCGTTTCTGATACAAGCCAAGATGCCATTGGCCTTCTTGGCAACCTGGACACATTGCTGGTCCACCAGGACCCTCAGGTCCTGTATATGCATGTATGTAATTGCCTTTTTACTGGATAACCTTGAAGTTCTTTAACTCTTTCATATATTCTTTATGGCTTAAAAAAATATCTTTTTTAACACGCACACTAAATATTTGTAGCTTTGTATCAGTACATTTAGGAGTTTGCGGCCATCAGCAAGTACTAAATAGCCAGATTAGGCAATAATTAAACAAAGAAATGGCTAAATAGCACCAAATTTCTCTCTAGATACATAAACTCCTTCCGTAAACAGTGGAGATCTAAGTTCTCAGAATAAATCACATTGACATACTTTTGAGTTTCTTATCTGTTCTATGTTTGTTAATTCATCTTGACTAGATCTCTTCTAGTGTCTCAGACCTCAGAGGAGTTTCAAGTAATTACAGTAAAGAAAGAAAATTTACCTAATACAAAAAAAAAAGAACTTCCTCCTTCCTGCCCTGAGATCCTGAGCCTACAGTTATTTTCACATAATTGGGCTTTGTACTTGCAGACGAATTCAGTAGGACTCCCTGTAAGATTGCTCTGTGAATGTATACATCTTGTTCTCTGTTCCTTGTAAAACTGCAGTGGTCTCATGGAAAGGACAATGTGTGTTCAACACTGTGCCACTCATAAACAGCATAAGTAGTGAGAGTTCTATCCTGTTGCAAAGCGAAGGATCCAGAACATTGATCCATTAAATGGTTTTGGACTTCAAAAAAACTGTCCGCAGGACATGTTATGTCCATGGTTTGCTTTAGGTTCTTTTTAAATTGTACTGAAAACATGCTTGTCTTTCTCCTCGTCTCCTCTGTAGCTAGACTGATAGCTATTAAGAATTTAATTGTGCATCTCTTACACATAGAGAAATTCCCTGTGCTTTGCCTTACTTTTCAGTAGAGATCAAGCATTAGAGGACTGGATTTTTGCCCCATTACACAGGCGAGATTACCCATGTGAGTATTCAGCAGTAGGAATGAGAAGTTCATAATCCCTGACCTAAATCAGCTTAGCTAGAAACAGTTCAATTAAAATATTTAGAGATCATTCCTATTTAAGGCATTATGTTCCATATGATACCATGTGTTCAGTCAACTGACAAAAAATTACACTTGATTAATACAAATGTTAACTTCTTTTTAAACTAGTAGATATTTGGGTTCTGCTGCCTTGGAGTGGCTGGAAGAGGAGAAGCAAAAATTAAAGGCTATGAAGTTTACTGCAGAAGTCCTAAAATTTCAGGAGCAAAATGAAATTCCCATTTAGGTTTGGGCTCTGGGTATGGAAGAATTGCCCCTACGCCAGGCAACAACATTTTCAATGTGAGTGTGCCATTCTTTACTATTGCATACTGTGTCACACTGCCAATTAAACATCATCCACAGTGGCAAAGTGTGTGAAAACTGCTTCCAAATGAGGGTCAACAGCCTCAGCAATGTCACACTGTGCAGAGCACGCTGCGTTCGTGAAACATTTTCTCCTGAGGCAAACTTTCTGCATACAGTACAGGTCCCCTTGAAGAGCAGTTAGCCAAGCCTACAGCTGCATTTTTCATTCATACTGTGTTTGATTTGCATCAGCTGAAGGAAATGGCAATGTGCAGCAGTGACTTTGGAATTTAAACTGATCCCACAGGGGATCTCTGTGCTGCAGGCCAACTTCCAAATACAGGAGAAGAGAAACAGCCATAGTAGCCTGGGAAGCTGTTCTCAGCACAGCAAGGGACAAAATAGTTGGGAGTGCATGAGCTGCTTGGGATTTGTTCAGCAAGGTAACTGCTGTAGTGCTTTAGTCAGAATAAAGGAATAAAAAGCAGATACTGTGACAGCAGAAAGCAGCAATGTTGGATGTTAACTGTCTGGAGGCTGAACTACAGAAGTGCAGCTATTTTTTTCCATTCTGTTTTTCAGTGTGTCATAGTGCACTTACCCCAAATCCAAATGTGTATCCTTACTCTGCAAATACCAGTCTGTTGAACTGGCAGATTTATCAGGAAGGCTCATGAGAAGGACAGTTGTGAGGAGATTTGTAAGACTTACTACCAGGTCTGGTTGAAATTCTGCCAGAACAGACTGAACAACTACATTCACCAATATTTAGATCTCACATTCTACTAATCCTTATTCAAAGGCCAAACAAAAGCCTTTAATACATATTTAACATAGGGAAGGCCTTAAAGAAAAGCCCCAGGAAAGGAGGGGATCAATAGATTCTGACTTCATTTTGCTAGATTTCCTTGTATTTAGCTGTTGCAGATTTTTGAGGATTCTGGCTCCTGTAAGCAGCAGTAGCTCCATGTCAGCCAGGCACATAGAAAACCAAACGAGTTCAGAACCCAGCTGGCAAAGGCAAGTCTGACAGAGCAGAGGGCTGCAAAGTGGTTCACGTTTCTAGTGAGTCAGTCTCTATACAACACTCTCTAAGTGGTACTCCCATTTGCTGCTTTGTACATAAGTTTTAGGACCTTTTGATAGGATGAGGATAAATCTGACTTGTAGAAACAAGGAGAGGGGAGCATATGTGTTATGAATTGAAATGCCAGTAGAAAAGACCTCCCATGGAGTGTGGCTTTTTATAACAGAAGACAACGTGTAGGCTGCTTTCCCTTACTAATTATGAGAGAGCTGTGAGTTTTCTAGAGGCTAGAATGTGAGTTTTCTCAGGCTAGGATGGCTATGGAAGAGAGAGGCTGCTGCTTGGTCTGGGAGACTCCTTCAAGATGAAGTTGGAGGTAGAAGGTTCTATTTTTCTTTTCAAGATACCTAAAGGAGGTATCATATGTTCTCTTAGGAAAAGAGATTTGATTGCACTGTTTCAAACTTCATTAACTGGCTTTGCTGCCTGAACAATTGAATTTGGGTTTCTTTAGGGTGGTATATATGAAAGTATATTATCTATATGTCATTAGACAAAAGCATCAACACTTCTCTCTGCAGATTCTAAACAACTTCTTGCGTGCCTTCATGCATCTCCTCTACAGCTGCTGGCAAAATAAAGATACAATGTGCAAGTAGTAATGGGGAGGACTACTAAATTTCAAGCTATGCATCTCTCAGATTAGGATTGTAATGTTAAAGTTGAGTCATAGTGATTCAGCTAAAGTGCCATCAGTGAAAGATGTAGTAGGAGTGCTATGAAATTACACCATTGGCTTTCAGAGCTGTCCCAAATAGGAAATGCTGCAACTTTGATAATACTGTTCCTGTGTAACTCCAGAAATGTTGTACTTTATTCTGTAGGACAGCATTGCTTTGGCTGCTGTTTGAAAGATGTGTTTTACCCCTGCTGCTTTTCACCTTCCATCCCTGTATGTGATCATGGAGTCCAAACAACAATTTGCCAGTGGTTCTCCCATGCAGTACATGCTTAAACTGCTCACTCTTCGGTTGGAGATTATAAAAATAAATATGTAATACCCATTGCTACAAATGACAAAATAAGATGTTCTGAATGTTACAAGCGTGTAAGTTCAGTAGAGAGATATTTTCACTATGTCATCATAAAAAAATGCTATTGATTCCAAAAATTTATACAGAACAAAATGTTCAAAAGATCTTTGAACAAATTCACAGTAGATAATCCCATAAGGGTCTATTAAATTCAGAGACATTACTGGCTCAAGAAGATCCTCAGCTTTAGATTTTTGAGCTCGACATGCATACATTAGTTGTTATTTTATTCTTGCCCCACTTTTGTACTCTTTTGTAGACATTTACTGTTAACCACTGCCAGGACTGGGGTAGTGTGCTAGATGACACATATGATCTGACCCTGTCTTTACTTGTTCCTGTAAAATCATTCTGCTCTAACACCTCACATTAACAAGGGAAGACTAAAATTGCTGCCAGGGTAATGAGAAACTTCAGGGCGATGATGTGTCATATGAAAGTAACTTGTTATCAGCTGTTGCTGTTAACTTCCTCTTTGCTGTGAGACTGAGCTTTTCTGCTGTCTCTGTTACAACAGAGATACATATGTATAAACACATCACTCTCCTTTTTCCAAAATTAGTGATAATGTGAGGGAAAACAGAACACATGCTGCGTCATCATGTCCTGACCCTATGGAGAACCGTGGACACAGTGATCCGAGAGGCACAGCTGCAGGTCAGGTCACAGGAAGGGCTTGCGTGTGGCAGAGACTGCCTACTGGACAAACCACCAACTGCCATACATGTGTTTAGTGCTCGAAACATGAGCTGTGTGAAAAAAACTGTACATGGATTGAAGATACCCACTTGTGTACCCACGTGCACATTATTTACACGCTTGTGACACTCTCTGTGAGATACAATCCTTGCACCTCCTTCATGTAAGCTGGGAGTAAACTTGAGGCATTTCTCTTCCAGAAGAGAAGCCTAGAAACAACGTCCCATGGCTTCATGCAAGCCTATTTTCTTTCTGATTCCTAACCTTTTCTAACTAACGTAGCCTGAACCTTCCATGTGTCTTTAATTAGGTTTGCATTTCTCTTGGAGGTTGGGAGGGAGGATAGAGAAAACATAATGCAATAGAAACCCAGGGAGAATTAAATCTGAAAATGAGGAAAAGAAAACAGACTACTCTCAACAAAGGACTAAGATGGGGAGGAAATTTCTATGAGGGAAATCATATAAACATTCTACAGACAGGACTGCTTTGAATGTCTGAGAGCTTTTGTGAAGGCAGGAGATTGTATTTTGTCCATGAAACGACAGTGAGCATGGGCTTTCTTCTAGCACAGGCAACATGCCTTCTGAATTTCAGTTCCAAAGCAATAGTAAAGGAGAAGAAGAATATGGATTTAAACCAAAGCAAAACATTGTAAGAAATCCTCTCCCATTTGAGTTGATACAGTTCATGCATCCACAGCACAAAACTCTTGGGAGGTCGGTTTCCTCCAGCTCCCATCAGAAGCCAGTTCTTCTATAGCGTTCAGGAAGAGTTAAAAATAATGTTGCTAAGTGTATTTCCAAATGGGACTGTGAGCAGCAAGGCCCTCTGCTGCGCTAGTGGTTGTCAGTGAAGCTCTGTCCAGGCAGTGTGTTTTGAGGGCTAGTTTTGGTACTTGGTGGTGACAAAATGCCTATCACCTCAGCACAGTTGTGTTCAGATCTTGCAGCTGAGAGAATCCTGAGAATAGCGCAGGAACCTTCACACTGGGCACTGGGGTCAGTTCTCCTTTCAGTGGCCTGGTTGCAAAATATAGGATCAACATTGGTTTAACACCTAAAGTACCAGGATAATCATGTTCATGGATTTGCAAGGCTCTAACCCTAAAAGCAAGTATCTGTCGAGTGGTTACAGGAAGTGCTTCCAGATCTCCTGGTTCCATGAGTCTGGGGAGGCCTTTAACTGCATGTCAAATGTCCAGTGCCAAGATGAGATATACATTTGAATTAGCACATGCTATGGTAGGAAGGAAACCTGCCAGTGCAACAACAAAAGGTGTTGGGGGGGGGCTTTCTGACATGGCATGCAAAAGAGAGATTGTTATGTCCGTGACAGCTTAGCTGGGGAACACAACAGAGAGCGTGGTCTGTGGATGTGTAGGTTTGTATTTGCAGATAGGCTTTACTTCAGAAAATTGATGTCCCATTCCATGCTAGCAAACAAGTGTAATTACTCTTCTTAAAAAAAAAAATAAACAAAGCATGCAAAAAGAGCAGCAGTATTTTTTTAAGCAATAATGATATCACAGATAACCTATTACAGTGCAAAACACCAAAGCAGTTATGCTGGTTATAGCAGTGAGAGCACTGTGTTTGTGTTTTCCCACCAAGCCATTAACAGTGGGTACAAGCAGATGAGCTCAAAGATGCTCAAAGTGGGAGACGGTGGTCCTTGCACTGAAATCCTGCCGATCATACAGAATCATGCAATGGTCTGCACCACTGCAGAGGGAAGTAGGAAGTGTAAATGCTCCAACCTGGCTGCTGCTGTGCTGCACTCTCCATAACTCACAAAGGGGGAAGGAGTAGAGTTGCAACCTGGGCCTGACCTTGGCTTGTGTCTCTAAGAGAACACTAGCAAAAGAGCAAATAAAGCTAAAGCAAAACCCAAGAATATTAGGAAAAGAGCAAATAAAGCTGAAACAAAAAACCAAACAACAACGAACCGAACAACCGCCCCCAACCCATCTAACCCACTATATGCTGAGTCTGCATAACTTAGATTCTGCTTGGGGTCTCTCCAGCTCAGGAATGGAACTGTGGGAGCTGCATAAAGGCAAGAACCTGGGAGGCTGAGGAGTAGAACAAGAAGGAGTATGGGCATGCAGGGAGCAGAGAACTCCCTAGTAAATGCAGGACCAGGAGAACAACAGGTGCCAGAGGCCAAGACTGAGGGGCCGTGTTGCAGAAGATCTATGTAAGGAATCCTGCCCAGCACCTGTCTTCAGTGTCCCCGGTTTGGCCCTTCGGGGATGATTTGACATGAACACAGTAATTACACAACTGAATGTTGATTGACTTACTGTTAATGCACTTATGTGTGTTACGAAGTGGTCTCAGCTTCCCAGTTTAATGTTGTTAAGGGTTTTAGCCAGCGGTTCTGGATATAGCACTGAATTAGCACCTGAGTTCACTGTTGGTTCTTTTCTGCTGATCTGGATATTCTAAGCAAATTCTTTTCACTTCTCTAGCTCTGGTAATACACACATTCTAACTCCCACTAATTCTGCATCCAATGCTACTGACTCTAAAACTTTGTAAGTTTTCTTCATTGCCTACTATTACTACTAAATAGAGCACTAGTTCTTGACTTGTCTGATTATTTGATATCATACAATCTCTTAGATGAAAATGTCTAATTCCAATATCTATTTTGGGGAGAAAATCTCAGATATGGAGCACTCTGATTCTAAAATCCCAGGAAATAGTTTGAGGCACAACACCTAATAACAACAGTACACATAATTGCAATGCTATGTGGCTTACTTTCTGTTGTCCCCATTAAATGTGCTGGTTTACTGATATATTTAGTTTGCACTGATATAATCCTTTTCACTGGCCAGTTCAGGCCTAGGAAAGGATGCAGAATTGTCCTCTAATAAATGGCAAATAGTTTTGTACTGTGCATAATGTCTATGAATCTGTAGTGAAGGAAGTAACTGGTACTCTGATTGCTTCTGAGACTTAATAATCTCAGGGATTGTGACTCCTAGAAAATACCTTATATAGCTTGGGAAATTAGCTTTTCAGAGCAGGATGCTGTAGCACATAGACATGAACTCTGCTTCTGCAGGAGTCTGTGGTTTTGGTTGGGGCCTTGAAGGTTCTACAGTGCTTCCCTTCCCGAGAACCATTAGAGAAGCTATATCACCCTTTCCATCCTTGATCACAAGCTGTGCGATAACGGAAAGCCAGTGTCTAGAATCAATCAATCATCTTCAAGATGGTTTTTGGAAATACTTCTCTGAAGTGACAGGGCATTTGATGGTTTGAAACAATTCATCATTTCTAAAGTACTGTTTTAAAGGGCAATTGGATTCTGAGAAGGGATGATGAAGTGGCTTTGGAACACTTGTGTTTGCACTTTAGTAGCTAACTTAAATATTATCTGTTTATAAATAAATTGCTATTTCTGACAGATACTGCTGGAAATTCTGATTAGAAAGTGAAAGCCAGTAAGTGTTTTCTTCCTGCTCATTAATTCCTCACGGTAAAGAGCTGAGATGCATTAGGAATTTGCAACATGAGCACCTTTGTAAAGGCTGCCTGTTTGAAGCCTTGGTAGCCGTTCAGGAGCCAGAATAAAGAGCACTTTCCCAGAGTGGCATACAATGAGCAGGTACTATAGGAATAAAAGCAGAACACACCAATTTTTCTCACCAGTGTTTATATATCTGGTTTGGAATATTCCTTAAAAAAAAAAAACAAAAACAACTCAACACAGAAAAACCCAATAGATATGCTTAGGTTTGAACTGGCACTTTCAGAAGTGATGAAACTCAGTATAGAAAGAACCATGTGTCTGTTGCTCAGGGATTGACTGTAGTGTATTCAAACACAAACTCAGCCCAGGGTCTGGCTTGAAACTATCTGAAACAGAGCATCATCAGTGAGGGGGATATTGGAATCTACATTTCAGAGGACGCTGAGTTATCATACAGAATCCCTAGGCTACTGCAGTCTCTTGAACAACCATTAGTTCTAGCAGTGTGTGTAGACAACTCACCAAATATTTTGTTCCAGGTTTCTTGCAGGTGTAGTGCACGCTTATTGCAAGCTTCCTCTTACTCGAGAATACCAGCTGCTGTAACAACTTGATGTGGCGTAGTCACCAGTACTGTTCTGTATTTCTGAAACCTGTGCATCCATACTTACTAGCATTCACGCACAAAATAGAAGGCCTCAAAAACAGTAAGGCTGATGAAGATTGCTGTAAAATAAAATCAAACCCAGTTTAACAGCAACTAAAACTCTGCGATTTTGACCATCTGATGTTTTTTGCTTTAGTGGAAAAAGATGTTTGCATCTTGTAGCCTCAAATCCTAACTTTTCATCCCACTACATGGTCTGTGCAAATACTTTCCATAATCTAAAATAAGACATGCTGACCGGAAGGATAAAGCTGCTGTATTTCTGTGGGAAATGAAAGGCAGACTCAGAGTTCCTCAAGTCGGGCTTTTTGCATTGTCTATTAAGAGATACCTGAATTTCTGTTGTTTTGTCAGGAAGTCGTACAAGAAGAAAATTATTCAAAATGTGACAGCTCTGTGGAGAAGAATCTCTTTTCCTCTTTCTTTCATTTCAGCTATCACTGGCTGTGTAGCTGGCACATGCCCAAATGAACTCTCCTGCCCCTGAGAAAAGCCCTGGGGGAATAGCTGCTGGATGTATTAAGATCTCAGTTTGTTCCTGTTTTCCTTTATCTGCTGACAAAAATACGATGCTGGTATCTCTCCCAGGCTGATCTGTTAAAGAAGCTTCACCAGGGTTCTTTGTGCTTACAAGCTCTGCCCTTGTGAAAGTATATACATATATCAGTACTGATTTTTTTCTGAAGTTTAGGTTGGTATTTTTTTCCCTACAATGTTAGAGACTGGTTCAGGGTCAGGAATGATCAACAAATAGCTGAGAGGGAACAGCCTGCAGTGCCATTTAGAGAGCTGTGCTGTATTGATACCAGTATCTTTGCCAGAATGTTATATGCTGGAGCTGCAGTGTCTCCTGTGTGGGAAAGTGAATTGTTCAACTGCCACAGCTCTGCAGGTCACAGTGGCTACAGGTTATTTCTTATTCACAGGGAGCTGGAAAGTGGGGAAATGGGGCACCGGTTAATAATTCCTATATAAGTATGGCTTGGTTGGTACAGTGATAGGAGCCCTCAAGGATAACTCAGGAACTGACTGTAGTTCAGTTTCCTGTTTTCCTCACTGAATTGCATACACCTACGCTGTGATCTGCCAGTGGAATAAATCTTTGTTCTTACTCTCCATCCCTTCTCTATCCTCTTTGATGTGGGCTATTTTATATCAAACCCAAATGTTTCCAATTAGTTTTCATAGTGGATCTCTCTAAATGAATGGTTATCTCTAGCTGTGGCTCTTCTGTGTATTTTTCTGTGTATTCTTCACCTGCGGTATTATCAAGGCAGGAGCAAGACCTCATCATGGGATGCTTATCTATACTGCACCTTTTTCTGATTCTGTCTAAACAATACTAGTGCTCAATTAGTGCAGTTACTCAAAATATTGCAATCACTTTGTGTTACCTCTCAAAGACAATGGCAATCTGTATTAACCAGAACCACTGCCCTTAATATGTTCACTGATATGTAACTGCTATGGTTTTATCACCCCAATACCCAAATAATGTTTAAATTCAGACACATTTGACTCAAGGCATTCTAGAATGTCATGACATAATCTAAAAAGGCAGAGAATGTTACATTGACCTTATGTAAATAAAAAATGTTACTTAATTTTGATTTAAAAGTTGTAAGTTGATAAAAGTTTGAAAAGATGGGTGCAAACCGGGAGTAGTTGATTTAGACTATTGTTTCACTAATAATCCTCTGCCTAATTTGATCTGATGATGTAGTATTGTGGTGGTAAGTGCAATATAAATATCCTTTAAAAAATAATGTCCCGCTAGATGTCAATCACACACACCCCCCCCTTGAAATCTGTTACAAAACTATTGCAGGTAATTAGAGAATAGAGAGCAAAACTTATAATGCAAGGACATGTGAGCAAATCCCACAGCGATCAGAAAACGTGGCTCTCCTAGTGAATCATTGTTATGACCATGTGACCAGCAAGAGAGAGAAGCATGGCTTAAAGGTTGCTAGAATGTCTTGTAGGCTGATGCAAACCCCTTCCTATCTTACGGCAAGCAGAGCCCATTGCTCCTGTTCAGTGAGGTCTCCCTGACAGTGGAGATTGCTCTGAGTGCCAACATTTCTTTCAGGTAAAATAAAAATCTCAAAGTCCAGATTTTTGTGGTCCCTTCTCAGCTCTGTCTCTGATATCTGACTGTTATCAGCCAGGTCTGAGCTCCCACAGCTTAAGTGAGTTTAACATTTACACATCTCAGAGCAGTGAGTCACATCTTGAGTCTGTCCAGGAAAGCAGATCATGAAATACAGAGTTATTTCCAGACCGGGTACCTCACTGAAAAATGTTAACAGGTGGAAACCTTAGCAGATAAATTAGTGTCTGCTCTTCAAGAGAGGGTTATTTTTACCACCAGCCTGAGTTTGGTGAGTGCAAATGTACCATGCAATGATACACAGAAAGCATTTATAGCTGGAGTGCTCTGGACCTCTCCCTCCCCCATTTTTAAAGTAGAAGAGGCAACCAGTCGGATACTGTGTGCGCATTCATGTATTCTTAACACCTACATAAGGGGATTATTTGATTTCTAGGCACAGAATTAATTTGATCTCACAGACTGAGAAAACTGGATCATGAACAAAGGGTACCCAGCACCAAGTGTAGGGGTGCATTGATGAAGAGATACGTAGAGAGTTATTTTTCATGAAAATACTGATGTCTTTGTGGGGTTACTGATCTCAGTAAGCTTATAGCCATACGAACATATGCAGAATTTTCATGTGCTTACGTAGGAGAAGATATCTAAGGGAAAAGGCATTTTTCTCTCACCACCACTTTTTTTGCCTGCAGAAATATGTTTTTAGCTTCTCAGAAAATCTGTGCTTTTTTTTTCCAGTGTCTGGCTTTGTCTTTTATGTGTGGAGAAACATGCATGCCTGTGAAACTGAAGAATTTCTATGCAGAAAGCTGAGCTAGTAACTATATGCAATGGTCTCATCTGCTAAGCAAGAAGAAGACCTGGTCACCATGGAATCCCCACTGTCACAGCCTGAGCAGATGGGCAGTGGCCTGCCTGCTTCCCCCACTCGGCAGTTGTGGGTCATCACAGCAATGTCAGTGCCTGTGACACAGCTGTCTGCCCAAGCACTCGAGGCCCTTGTGCGTGACCCTTGTGCGTGTAGGACAGCGGCGTCTTATAAAAGCATCACACATTCCTACCGTGTTCCTGGCACAACAAAGCCCAGCTTTGTCTCGGCCCAGTTTTATAGGAAGGACTGTACAAAAGAAAGCCCACAACAACCATGTAAAATGGAAAAGTCAAATTATGCTATACACAGAGTTTAGAAAGTAGTGAATCACTTGAACTCTCTTTCCCACTTGCTGAATATATTACATGTTTTTAGAAAATTCTGCATTAGTAATACTATAAAAACCTGCTTCCATTTGTGGAATGTGTTGCCTGTCCACAGCTGAAAAAAGGGAGGTTGTGCTCCCCAAATGCTGTACTAGAGAGGCCACTAAGCTGTGTTTTTTAAGGAAACTGCTCTGTGTATTTTTACTCCTTGGTCTTTTCTGAAACACCCAGTGTGACCACCAAATAGAGGCATGTTTTTGATGAGTATCTTTTCTCTAGAAACTGGGCTGAGAGCCACAATCTTACTTCCAGTGAACCACCAAGGCTTCTTTCACTTTGATGACCTAAGCTGCTGTTGAATTTGGATGAACTCAGACAAGTTTGTGTGTGAAAGTCTCTGTCTTGCATTGCTAATCCTTTGAGCTATAAAGGCCTTTTAAATCCTCTTCTTTTTAAGTTTAAAAAGACTACCTCTCTGACCAGCCACTTTCAATGTTCAGCTCTCTGGACTTAAAACCACGTTTCAAGGCTCTTCCTGTGTTTAAGATAGTCCTGATAGCTGCAAAGAAGTTGTTTTAGCAAAGATGTTTGCAATATCAGCCAGCAAACAATAGTCTTTTTATTGAGGTATAGATGGGCTTAATTAATTAAAATGCACTGCTTGCATGTTTTAATATCATCTTTTCTAGGAAAAGGGATATGAAGCATGTAATCAGGTTGTCTGGCATCTTGCTTAAAACAGTTTCCACCAATGAAATGTCACAAAATATCCTTTAAGGAAAGCAGTCACCAAATCATGCCATGGTTTTCAAAGTAACACCACAGGAATCATAACAGAGGACAACAGCAATGAAATGGAGTAACATACGGGAGTTTAGAACAGCCAGTGCTTCACGCACATAGGCTTTCAGACAGGGGTTGAGTAAACTCTCATGTTATGAGCTCTCACTTCTGAGCACACATTGATGCTGCAGCCTTTTGCTAAAGCAGGGCACTGATAGGTGTCACCACTGTTGTGCTGTCACCCTGGAGAGAAGCACAAGTTCCCCTACATGAGCCCCTTCAAGGTCTAAAATGTCCAAACTTCTGAAAAATATGTTCTCTTTTTATGACTGGTTTGGTTTTTCTATTTAGTGTCAGGCTGAAACCAAGATCTTTGGCATTAGCAGTCAAAAAGACTATGAGTAAAAGAAGTGTAAGTATTAAATCAATAATCTAGTGATTATTAAATCTGTTAAGTTCTACAGAGATTTGGTGATGCTTAGTATCTTCTGACAATAGATTTCCTGTCTTTATCTTTAAGTTTATGACTTTAACCAAGGTGGACAATGTTAACTCAGGTAAATTTTTAGAAAGATATATGTTGACATAGGAGGGATTTTTTTTTCTTTTTCTTGCTTTTTGTGGTTTTAGTTAAAATCCAGCACATCACAGTACATATATGTTTCACTGAGTTCGCAACAGCAGCAGTTGCGATCTTTGAACAAATGACAACTTCTTGCTACTCACAGAAATTGTTCTTAGAACACTCTTTTAAAGTCACAAAGAGTCAAATGTCATCAATCATCCTGCAAAAAGGAGTCGTGCGGACTTAAAGAATCTGGTATTGTCTGAACTTGTCAGCGTAGGGAACTCTGTGCTTGCTTGGTGTCAAATGAAAATTTTCACAGCTACTGTAAGCAGTAGGAGACAGCAGATACTTGTTTTTTTCTCTACTTCCAAAAGCGTTTTAACAGACACACATAAGAGCTGTACTCGTCTGGTGAGGCGACGTGGCCATGGCATCTACTGTCCTAATGTGGTATTGAGTCACTAAGCACGCCTATTCCTACTTCTTCTAGTACATTGAAAAATTATCAAGGAATGCCATACTGAAAAAGGGAGAGGCAGTTCAGCCTCCAACAGGGTAGGCTGGTATTTTTCTTTAGTGGAAGTCAAGAATGTAAAGAAATTCCCCTTAACTTTTGGGACACTCCAGAAAGGTCTGCACTGGATATGGACTTGCTTGAATTTTAACCCCCTTCTCTTACAAGTGCCTCTCCTACTCCAGGATGCAAAATCTGACACTGACAAGTCCAAAAGCTGCAGTAAGCTTTATATCCTGAAATAATCATCTGTGCTAGCTGTCGACTCTGTCATGGAGATTGATGTCAGGAATCTTGACATGTTCCTCACTGAAATGCATTATTTTAAATAACAGAGAACAGTTCCATTTAAGGCTCACTAACAGATTAAACCCAAAGCCTAAGAAGCAGAGCCTGACCTCCCTCAAGTGCTTTTCTCTTCCTGTGTCTTCCACCAGAACCTTGAGCAAAACTCTTCTGCTCCTCACAAAGCCTCCGTTGTACAACTGAGGAGGGAATGCCTCCATTTCCATGCACTCCAGGGGCTCCCCCAAACACCCCTGCATTGTCCTGCCTGGAAGCAGCCTGGCTAAGAGGAACAGCGGATTCGTTCCAGGCGCTACGGGCTGCCAGCACGCTGCAGGACTAACTTGCAAGGAATGCTCCCCTTGGCAGTCAGCCTCCTCCTGGCAGTGGCGCCGAATGATATCAACCGTAATTGTTGCTATTTATGATTTTTCTTGTTGTTTATATGAATCACTGCTAAGACAGCTAGGTTATCCCAGACCTTTGAACAGCTTGCACAGCGGGAAGCCTGGCAGAAGGTAGAGGATGATATAAACTGTTTTGTATTGAATCTGCAATTTTTTGAGCTGAGAGATAAAAGCATATTTTTCTTGAGCATGAAGCTCCAAATCCAAGAACTGCCGAGTCTTAGGACTCCGGCATCAACCTGGGACACTGCCTTGCTCCGTGTCCTGGAAGAAGTCTCTTCAGCTTTTCCCTTGGTTTTCTTTCGCTTACACTTTTCTGTATTTTCTGTTAACTTGCTTTTGTTCAGCTGCTTTGAAACTAACATAAGCGAGCAGGCCCACATGTAAATAAATATTCCAGCACTGGGAATAATCTCACCTGTATGCAACAGGTCTGAGTGTGTGCCAAACCATGAGCTGCTTTGTGTGTGGATGAAATATGTAAATAAAATGGTAATTCTGGTTTTGGGTGAAACTAACAAACAACTAACAACATAACAATGACCACATTCCTACATTTCACTTCTTCCACATAAGCAAAATGCAAATATACCGAAAGAATATGTGAAATTCCTGAGCTGGACACTCCTGTAAGCATCCAGTGGCTCTGATCCCATTGCACATTCAGAAACCCTGGCATGCTCACTGGCACAGGCGTTCTGGGAAGCACTGAGTAAAACAGCTACACATACCCGGTAATCTTGATATGTCCAAAAAGCAGGTGACATTACTATGCAAATGCAATGTCACAGGCGTGCAGGCAGCTTTGATAGGAAATCCCAAGCAGAAATGTATTTGTCCTTTTCTGTGTACCACTATTAAAGCAGACTGAAACCCCCATTCTCTGTGAAAAAAGAATGTGTTGCATGCGTGGTGCTCCTGTATGGAGATTTTGGATGCCTGCTGTAACAGTATTGGTAGATAAATCAACTCTTTGGTGCTGTGAAATGACCTTCAGCAGCACACATTGGCTGGCAGAGACTCCACTGGTCATACTTGAAGGACACTTGGGGTACTAAACAAGGAGGTTTTTTAAATGGTTTTCACCCCTTCTTGTCTGACTATGGGATAAACCAGCATCCAGCCAGGGTGTTGGTGCAGAGAGAAGTGAAATGGTTTTGAGGTCCTCTCTGTAGGTGACTTACTCAAAGGAAAGGATATGGTGAATTTTTTAATATCTCAAACATATAACCGAGCTCTGGGAAAGCCACTACGGCACTCTTTGATATTATCCTATCTGAAAATTGTTGTGATAGAAGAGGGAAATCTTCACGGTTTGTTAGCATGAAGTGCAGAAACAAGAACCAGCCTGTTAGGCCTAAGGATCCAGACACACTGAGTTTTTAAATAGCAAACAACCACAAATTTGCTTTTAGTTGTTCAGGTTCCTCTTTCTTTTTTTTAAAATCTTTGTAATTCTTGGGAAAAGGACTGTAACCATGGGAAGGAGCAGGGAAGCAGTGGTTCCTTTGATAAATACTACACTGAAATATTATTTCTGTCTTTTCTCATGAAGAAAAGGCTATTCCAGGACTGAAGTATTTTTTCCCAAACCTGTAGTAATATTTAAATTCAATCATAATAAATTCAGCAGTTGTCTTGCCCTGGCAGGAGTTTGAGTCTTCTGTTTCCCCACTGTTAACAGCTTAGAGCTAAAACTCTTCCATATTTTAATTCCTGCAGATCATGCAAAGTGCCAACCATCTAATTATGACTAGTTTCGTCTTTTTGAGTTGTTGCTTTAAATGTTTTGTCTTCAATTAACTTTCCTCTGCTCTGATGACAGTGTTCAGCAGATTGCAAGTACTCGGCTCTGTGGAGTTGTGGACAGACTGTTCAGGTCTATCTTTCTTCCACAAGAACAAACTCTCAGCTACCTTGGGCCTCAATGTTCACTGCTGATGTCTGGAACAGTTTTGAACACACCAGGAAGGCAGAGGCCAGAGTGATCATTTTGCTTTGTTGGTGTATTTCTCAAATGCCGTAGTGACAGGTGGCTTTGAAATACCTATTTAAGCTTATAAACTTGAAATGAAAGAGTCTATCTGCTATGTCAGAGCAAGAGAGAGGCCTTAGGAATTAATCTTAGAAAGTCTGAATGAGCCACAAGTAAAATTTCCATGTACTGGCCTTTCACACTTCTGTCTGTTATGTGTGTTGGTTCCTAGGGACCAAAATGGAACAGAAAATAACTTTATCTTCTTTTTTATGTTTGCTTTGTGTATTTCCTTTAACTTTTCTGTCCTCTATAGTACTCTGACCATGTCCTTTCCCTGACCTTTTTTACTAACTTCATTTCTCTTTGCTTAATATCTTACAACATCTGATCTGAAGTCAGTGTGGGTGCAAAATCTGCAGATTATTGATGCTGAAGTATTAGAGGATTAGAGTTGTATAGAGAGACATGCAAGGTGGAGCACTGCTGGGAGGTGAACCAAAGAGGTCATGATTGCTAAATATCGTCTACACAAAACTACTGCCTTTTCCATGGCTGTTCTCATTTTACTATAGAATTATTGCATCACAAGTGCAATTCTTGCATTAGTTATTATCACAGACCACAGTGCTGCTGCCTGCATCCATTTCACAACCAACTAAACAGGAGGGAAAAAAAGATATAAGGAAAAAGAGAACAAGCAGGATCACATGAGCCTAAATTTCTTAGGTTTCTGTTCAAAGTCACATTCAGGATCCTTATTTTGATAAACCCTGCTGTAACTGGGTAAGTTTACTAAAGTGCTGTGGAGCTGGCTTCATTCTGCTGTACTTGCTTGCCATAAATTGGTGGGTTTTTTTTAACCTAAAGCCTTTGTAATTGCACTGATAATGCTGCTGGGCTGTCAGGGACACTCCTTAAAGAGCATCTGTTGTGGGAGTCTCCACAACCAGGGTGCAGCACACGTGGCTTTATGCTCATTAGTATCCGGCAGTTTCATCAACCCACCTGACTACATTTTGCTCTTTAGGAATGCATGTTTAAATAGATGCGTTTTGAAATTAATGATATCTTCTTTTATTGCTCTTGATGATTTAGGAGCTTTCTGCACTTCAAACTCTCAAACTCTAGGATAGCAGGTAGCAACAGCACTCAAAAAAAGCATTTTTAGAGCACAGATTACAAGGCACAGAATTCCAGCCGGGAACAGCTGGCTGATAAATTACAGTGCGCACTAATCAGCATGTCATGGTGGAGGATGTACATGGTCGATAGCAAGTGCCGGCCAATTATAAAGCGAATACGTCCCTATTTCTGTCTCTTCAACTAGAGTGCTATCTGTGCAGTAATTTGCCTCTGTACCCTCTAAGCTGTAATTTCTCAGTCATATGGAGAAGGATGCAATTACCAATGGTGAGAGTGATTCTGGGGAAGAAATCTGAGTGTAGTTGGACACTGTAAGCTGAAAAACTGTAAAATAATGTTTGTAGCGCAGTGTCAGGAAATGCATTTTTACTTTCACGAGAAGATACTGGTTTTTTCCGTTTGAGAGATGGTACAATAACTCTAAGGAGTCACATTGTCTTCCAGATCCTCAGAACCAGGTTATTATGTGCTCATTGTCTGAGTAGATGCTTGGTACTTGTGTAACAGAAGAATCTCTGCTTCCATTTCATACTGACATCCAGGAATCAGACAGCACTTTAGTGGGGGGGGGACATGCATGTGAGGAGGGGCTTGTAAGTAGATGTTAAAGTCAGGAAGGTGGATAAGGGCAGGAAAGATGACTAATAAAAAACAATTAACAATGAAACAGAGCTGCAGTTTGTGGTTTCTCCTCATGATTTTTGTTGCTCAACAATGTCTAAAGATTTCTTGCTGTGCAAACTGCTAGTCCCGGCAAAAGAGAACAAAGTTTCTGTTTAGCTGTTAGATGTTCTCACAGTACTGGAACATCTCATCACCTGTAGGATATACTGCTTCATTTCCGGTTGCAGGAAAAAGGCAGAGCTCTAGCGTTCAGCCCCAGTTTTATGGTTTTCTGGTGATGGGCCATTTTGTTCTTCAGCCACTCAACAGTGCAGTACTAATCCTGGATGACTGATGAGCAATGCTAACTCATTTAGCCAAGTTTACAATGCCTTTACGCTGAGCTGGGACTTTCTAGGCATCGGGAGAAGTCCTTTTGTGGCTGCCTTGTGTACGTGCTGCTAGGCAGCAGCAGCACCAAAACTCAGCTCTAAACCTGCACGGACCGAAGAGCAAGGGAGGCATGGAAGGCTGAAAGATGGAAAGTTTCTGTGTCTGTTTCAGAGAAACGTTCACTGTGGTTAGCTAAAATGGTATTTGTGCTTATTCTGAAGGTTTCCACACTTGCTTCTGTTATGTGGATCCATACTGTTGGTGTGACATAAACTTGTCAGGAAACAATTAAGTCATATGTGTAGTTGATTGCTGTGGTTAAAATGGTGCTGGGCAGATCTGAATTTGTGGAAATCAAGGACATTGCTGAGCCCACTGTGGCTGGGGCTCACCAGTCACTGAGGGCATATGTGTCAGTCCACTGAAGGAAACAGCATGAAGGCATGTTCACAAGATATACTGTATTGCCAAAAATGGACCTTTTGTTTGTCTGACCTGGCCTTCACCAGCCTTCATTTTGAAACCTTTCTGTCACAATGAACAGGGGCTCCCAGTGAAATCTGCTTCCTACCTGTAGACTCACATAGATTTGGTTTAGACTTTCTAGTTTTTTGCTCAGGCTGTCTTAAGCCTGGCTCTGTGAGCAATAGCTACACAGTAATGCTGGAGGAGAGAAAATAAATGTCCTTCAACAGATAAGAATGCTGGCCTCTTGCTGCTCCAAATTATGAGCATTTTCTCATTTAAGGAGTGAGTCACACCTCATTGACACCAGTTATCCTCTCTGCTCAGTGGTTCAGCTGCTATTTTGTCTGATTTGGAGTATGTGTGTGTTGCAATGCCTAATTTAGGGGGGAAAAAGCATAACACTCACTTAGGTATGGGAATTTATTTATGAGCTAATGGTACTATGAAGCCTGATTTGAGCTTCCAGGAATACCTTCTGATGTCAAGGACTGCAAACATGCAAATGTAATTAATAAAAAATCATTTGGAAGCATAGACAGAGATGACACAAAGAAGCACTTCCACCTCTGCATTTGCAACTAGACTCTCCTTAAAGCTAAGTCTATGGAATCGATGTCATGTCTCTCACAAGGATCTCCAGCAATCCCAAGGGGTTGCTTCAGGGTTAGCTAAAAAATGCTCTTGCATTATTTACCAATGACTCATTCATAGCCATCTGCCACTCCTCTTCCTTGAGTAAATATTGGCATGTGTTGTTGCTGCAAAAACAACAGTCAGCTCTACATCATAGCTTTCTCGGGTGCTGGCACAATGGCTGGGCCAGGATAAGGCAAAAGGCTTATCTGGAGCTAGAAAATAGTCTGGGGATTCTCATTCAGTGCCAGTTGGAGTAGCCCTAAAGCTGAGCCATCCGATGGTGGGAAAATAAGGACAGAGGTCAGGAAATAGAGAAGATCTATGTCTCATTTGTTTCAGTGGTGCAGAGGACATGACCTGTTAGACCTCAGCTAAGAACAGTCTTCTGGCGTAAAGAAACAGCAAGGGCAGATGATGGCTCTGTGAAATCCATTGAGGTTCTCCTCTCTGGGGAGGCTTTTGGATGTTGGTGACGCCTAGTGTTCTTGCTTTCTTCAGCAGGACATGCAAGAGAAAAGATCCCTCGTGTGTGTATATACACTACTTTCATGGAGTGACAAGCAGTTGTATTTAACTCCCATGCTTTCAGCTTCTCCTTCATCTTCACTGCGGAACTGTGAAATCCTCTGTGACCTGATGCTGTAGAGAGATTATTCAAAAAGCAGCATCTTGATATAAACCAGCAGATAGTACTTTTTCCTCCTTCTATGCATCGGTCTGTTTTTAAAAAATGAGCAGAATATCCTTGCTGCATTCTCACTGAGAAATCTGTGATCCAAAATTATATCTGCATTGATTTGGCATTTACCAGCTTTCCCAAATAAGACATTACAAGATCCTTAATGGCTGTTCTTTTGAGGCTTAGCAGTGGACTGGCTCCTTCTGTTTGCTTCCAAGGTAACTTTTCATCTTCGCTGCATTTTCAGAACAATTTGAATGTATGCCCAAACCCACTAAAGATATCTATCCTGCCCCATCTCACTTCAGAGATTATGTCCGTGCATTTCTCCTGCACAAGTGAGGTTGTTCTAAGAGGATGACTGGGCCAAGCGTCTGTCTTCCCTGTCACTGGTAGTCAGTCAACGTATACCCAGCACCGTGCAACGCAGCACGGAGGTGCCCTGCTAACTCTGGGCAGTTTAGCTTGGCTGCTGGAAGCAGCATGGTTATACGATCATGTGTGTGTCGTTGCACCTCGGTCATGATCCTCAGCTTCATGTTTGGCTTGGTCATGCTGAATAGAGTGTCAGCAGAGTGAAAAGCTGCCTACTTAACACGAGGAAACAAAATACATTGCTCTCTCATATTTTGATGTGTTATCTGGCGGATTCCTGTGGCAGGCAAGGGAATTGCAAGCTGCCTTTTCATCGAATCATAGAATCTTTAAAGTTGGATCTGGCTTTTGGATGATGTGCAGGGCTTCCACTCTCCATATATATCCATTTCAGAAGCAAAGCTGGGACCATGGGCATTCCTTTCTCCGTCAGTGATTCAGCTCCATTCTACTTGGAGCAGTAGCAAGTTGCTGCCAGGTTGGTGACTGTTTACCAGCCCACACGAATCTGATGGTGATGGCTGTTTGCTTCTGGAAGGCTTCATTTGAGTGCAGGCACTGTTTAATTAGACGGGGAAGGATTTGCTGAATTACATCATCTTTGCTCACTTGGCTGGTGTTCAGAGCATGAATCTTTTAGCAGATACTGATGCCGACTCATGGGACTCCAGCTGATGAGGGAGAAGGTTGTGTGTCTGGCATGCTCAAGGTCACGACACGGATCCATGTGTTTGGGGGAAGGTGCAGAGCTGTAAGGCAGATGCTCAGAAAATATGCATTGCTGTCATGCCTGCTCCTTCTGAAACCCCATGAACAAGTCACAGCAAAGAGCTGGAGGAACTTCCCAGTACTTGCACATCCATGAAATACAGGCTCTGTGGTAGAAAGGGGCAGGGCCTAAGCTGAGGTGTAATTGCGTGAGTCATCTGTTTGGAGCAATAAGACTTGACAGGTCTAAGTGAGGAAAGCCCCAGAGGGACCCTTTGGAGAAAGAGCACTATTGCTACCGCAGTTCAGATCCTTCTCACCCTCTTGCTAGAGCTGCAAATGACACTACAGCTTGCAATTGTTCACAAAACATAAACTGCATAGGCAGTTCGTACTTGTGGATTTCATAGTTTCCTGAATGTCTTGGCTGAGAGTTGGCTTTGCAGATGTTTGATCTCACTAAGGTGTATTGCTATTTCATGACAATCTGGAGTTTAGGGTAAGAGGAATTTGCCAGATTCTTCTGGAATGAGCACTCGATGCCTAAGAGATTCACTGGGAGCAGCTGGCATTGGGGAGGGCAGAGCTGAATAGCTGGGGCTGACCCAGGAAAAAAAAAAAAGTCAAGTCCAGCTATTTTATTCATTAGAAAATACTTTAGACAAACAGGATCTCTAGAGGACTTTTTTTTAAACGTGGGGTGCTTTAGCATGTGTGTTGCTGTTGGTAAAACAGCTGTTTGAAGAATGATGTGCAACACAAATACCATTTCTGAACCCAACTCCAGCTGAGGGAAGAGATATGCAGAGGAGATGGAAAAAGATGCATAACGAGGATCTGACTTTAACTTACTCCCTTGCTGGGTGCATGTCCTTTCACTCAAGAGGGGCTCATAAATAATATAGTTTTTAAATATTTAACATACATCACCAATACATTTGAATAAATGTATTTATCTGTTCTTTTCTAACTCACAACTGTGATGTTTTTTTTCCCCAAACTGTGCTGTGAAAGAAATTGCAGGCTTATCTATACCACACCTACGCGAGTCCTGTCAGTTCTGAGCAGTCCAGCAAGTCCTGCAGCTTCGTTTTATTGCTCTCCTATCACAGAGGCAGAGCAATAGCCCTGCTGCCAGTCTTATTCACTGATGAAATTGCTCTTAAGTCTCATTAATATAATGAATCAATACATTCTCCTGACCTGGCATGTTTTATGTTCTTAGTCTCTGCTCCCTAGGCAGACAGTGCAATTTAGGGATCAAATCTATCTGGCAAAGTAAAATGAAGTCATTTTTCCCCCCTCTTTCTATATTTTCCTAGCTAAGGAGTATTCCAAGCAGCATTCTAAATTATTCAAGACTCTGTAGCCTGTGGAATTTTCAATCTATTGGAAACTGCTGAAAAATAAACCCCACATGCTCTGCTGGCTCTGCATATGCAAGTCTGCATTTCAAACCAGGGCTGCTGTGCACACTGCAGCTCGTGCCTGGATCATTTGGTGTTGACATCTGCATTATGATGAGGGGAATTATTCAGAGCCAAATTACTATTCAGGGTGGTGGTGTGAAACAATGAAAATGAGATTGCTGGAGGGGAAAATATATGCAACAGTTTGTATAGTCAGGGGAAAAAATGGGTTCATTTGCTGAAGCACTGTTCTCCTCTTCAGCAGAGTTTAACCCATTTATAACGGCTAAAGTAAAGCTTTGACATGTTTCACGACAAAATGCAAGTGTTTTCAATGAGCTTTTTTGACCGACACAATTGTATTGGTTATGGACCTAATCTGAAAATGTACTACAGGGCAGTAAATAGTTGGCTTAGACATAGGCCCGCAACTTATTGGAACAGTGGGAATCATTGTTGGAACAGTGGGCATCAAAAAGTAAAATGTGACAAAACATCACCACTTTTCTTCTTAGTAAACTGTGAACACACTGATGTTATTTTTTTGTTGCATATGTAAAAACTCCTTTTTCAGTGAATATGTTTAGGTCTGTAGTGAACCGGGCCTGTGCATTGTGAACATTCGGCCACCATCCTGTATTAATTAGCTTTGTAGCCTGGGATATTAATTTCTGTCCCTGAAAACATTTTCTTCTTTAGCTAATCAAGCCACTCTGACTTGGGAATACTGAAATACAGTACCAGAACTAGTGGTGGGTTTCTACAGGTTTGTGTTGCTCTATGCCTGCTTTAGCAGTACAGTCCCAAAATTCTCTGGCTACCAAACCATTCAGAGATCCTAATACAACTTTTGGTAAGTCATCCTCCACTTGTACCCTGTGTCCACAGAGCTTCAGGAAAAGAAAAGAAACATCCATAGATTATAGATTCCTTCCTGCACTTAAAGATTATCTCCAATACCCATGAATGAAACTTATTTGCTATTGGAGGCAAACCATTATGTCCTGTCCTGTGATTTTGCAGTTTCTTCTTAAAACACTTTCCCCACTGTTTCCATGCCTTCCTGCGAGCATGACATGAAGTAACTGGCCTTTTCGTTGCTAACAGAGTCTTGGTTGTCACAAGGGGTTCTCCCCGGGGCAGCATTCTGGCTCCTCTGCTGCCCTGGGGTGCGCTGGGACTGCTGAAACCTGGATAAATCAGGAAGGGACAAAATTATAAACGTGGTCCATGAGGAATTGGAGCCTGGTGTGGCAGGGTCACAGGAAGAAGAGTAGATTATAAGTAAACGGCTGAAATCACACTGTTATCTCTGCTCACCTTTCCCTAAGCACTAAGTTGGGAGGGCCGCAAAGGCTGCGCTGTAAATGAAGCCGCCCCGGGGTGATGCATGCGTTCGGGCTCGGTAAACGCCGTGTGTTCCAGCCACGTCCCTTTCCCGAGGCTGCTACCCCATCTAGCGGCGAGCGAGGGATGCTCGGCTCGGGACACCGCCCGCTCGCCGTCTGCGGCAGAGGGGAACGACAGCAGCTGCGACACGTCGCAGTAAGAGAGCGTCTGGGCCACTCAGTGGAAGGCTGCATCCATTTAATCCAGATGTTCATGAAAGTTATAATAGAGAACAGCGGCATTTAAACAGAGGGAAGCTGCTCCATCTGCTGGGAGCCCTGCAGGGTGAGGTTGTTTCCTCTAGAACAAGAAGTGAAATTGGCCCAAACAAGTAGAACTACATCCAGAAATAAAAATTCAATTCTCTTGTAGATCATTCAATATTAAAGGTGTCTTTTGGAGGGTCGGGGCTTTCTTCAGAGCTGTATTTACATTCTCCCTTTAAAATGTAATTTCTCTGATAGCTCATAAATCCCCAAATTAATCTGATTATCCATGTCTTTGATCTGAGGGCTTTTAAATTTAATTTCTGTTGCTGAATCTGTATAAAGACTATCTTGATTCAGCTTCGTTTTCATAGAAAGATTCTGCAACTGCCAATACAAGTCTAACAGTTGCATTTTGTAGTGGTTTGTTAATACAAAAATGGAGCCGTTGGTTCCTGTGCAGTGACACCAACAACACAGCTAGGGTACAGGTAGCCTTCTGCGTAAGAAAGCTCACACAGAACTTCTCTTTGCCATTCAAAGAGCCCACAGACTGTAATTCTAGTTGTAGTGGCTGGACAAGTGTAACAGACACCCAGACAATGAAAGAAACAATTAAATAGCATCTGATCTTGCTTGTCCCTGGAGAAACTAGGATGTACCAGCAGACCTGTCTGCCCTCTCAGGCTGCTGAGTGCAGGAGCTCCAGTGCTGGAGATCCGCAGGACTCTTTGATGTAAAGTTACTGAAATATATCACAAGATAAATATAAAAACTTCAGCCTTTATCATGATTGGTCAGTAGGAAAAAACATAGCAGAGCTGTAGAAAAGCTGATGTGTTTGTAAAATTCAGACCATGTTAACACACAGTTTTTGTTGCTGTAAAATTGTCAAACATGGAAAGACGATTAGCTTATTGAGACCAAGGTAGTCAAAACTATAAAGCCAATGTAGTGAAAACTATAAAGTTTCATTATACCTGTATAATTGTCTCTTACACTGACACAAAGTCTATCAGCATAAACGCCAGCCCAGGTCTGTGTAGCCTGTCACTTTAGACAGATATATATTCATCAAGATATTGTATTTAGGTCCTGAGAGGTCTTCATTTCTACCTCCTCCTAATTCTAGTGCTGCAATTACTAATAAATCTTTTTGTTATTACTGCAAGTTTATTGATGTAAAAGTCTGAGGGCATAGGTCCTAGTCA